>NC_040105.1:52771545-52976931 GCF_003369695.1 Bos indicus x Bos taurus
CTCTGTCTCCTTATTGGCTATGACATGACATACTGGGCTTCCCAGTTGGCTCAGACGGTAAAGAATCTGCCTGCAGTGCTGAGACCTGGGTTTGATCCCTGTGTTGGGAAGATCTCCTGGAGGAGGCCACGGCAACCCACTCCAGTATTCTTGTCTGAAGAATCCCCATGGATAGAGGTGCCTGACGGACTACAGTCCATGGGGTCGCAAAGAGTTGACAAGCTGAGCGACTAAGCACAGCACAGTTGACATAACTAAGAGTATCAGTACTGGTTCTGACACATAACTGTGTGAAGGTGAGAAAGGTATTTACATCCTTTGGATCTGTTTCCCCATTTCTAAAATGGAAATTACAATTTTACACTAAATATTTGTTATGAAAAAAATAAACAAGATAACGTGAAGTAGGCATTACACTGCAAATGGATTTGGCTTATTCTACTCCATTTTTTCATTTAAACATTGACCTTTACAATTAACAGTTCTCTCACAAGTGATACAGATTTTGAATTTCAAGTAGCTATAAGGTTAACTTTTAAATGAATTGGACTTCAGAAACATATTTTGTCTAAATAAATATTGATTTAGACAATACGTTATTTATATTAGCAGATTAAATAGCTGGTATCAGATATGGCATCCATTCTAAGGTGGGTTGTTAATGAGGACTGACAAAGCTACCCTAAGTCATAGTATGTAGTGAAAACTGTGCTCCTTGCTTTGTGTGATGACAAAGAAAATAAGCCAATATTCTGGTCACACACACAACAACACCAGACTCTGTCACGTAGTGAGGCAGCCAGTCCCTAAGTCACAGCGCAGGAGCTACAGGGCCTCAGGGCACCACTGCAGTTGTTAGTTTGGCTTGTCACCTTCTACGGGCTTGGCCAGTAAGGAGACAATGAACCCGAATGGATTCAGATTCTACCTTACAGACAGTGCAGAAGCAATATGACCCTGGTGTCACTTGCCTTGTCCCTAGTCCCGCGGTTTGCCACTGAATTGGAAGGCCTCAGTAAAGGCACTACAGGTGGTGGGTCTCTGCCAGGAAGGAGCCCGCAGTTGTGCCCTATGGCACTGAGCAGCTCTGTAGTCCACAGCTGTATCTCAGCTGGGGCTAGGGAGACCATCCTATGTTCAACTGAAACCAGAGGTGGATGAGTAACAACTTTGTGTCACCTCCAGCTGGATGAGGAGGCAGGTGAGAAATGGCCTCATAGCAGCTCTTCATCAGGCTGCTTATCTCCCCTTGCTGCAAGAGCAATCAGGGGGTTCTCTGCCAAGATTCAAGTCAGCCTGCAGTTTAGCCTTGTCTACGTAGCCTAAGTGGGGACATGCAGGGGCACCAGGGCACCAAGACAGAGTCACACTCCTACAGTGTCTGGAAAAAGACAAGGCTTTATGTATGGTGCTATAATATGACACATATATACTGACTCCTACATGGAGGAGATGCTTTTCCTGTCAGTCATTAAAAATATCCTTCATTGAGTACACACACATTGATTACTAGCATGTTCAGGACGTGTCTGCAGTGCTTGAAATAACAAGACCAGTGATGTGTGGTGGATGATGGGAATATCACACTGGTGGACCAGACAGACACATAAACAGAAAAGAAGTGCAAAGGAGAAACACAGGGAATGGACCTAAGGGAAAAGCAAAGCCAAACGGTGAGCAGGGTGGCAAGAAGCAGAGGAGGAAAGCTAGAAGATAAGGTTCATTCTAAGAGGGAAAGAGTTTATATATAACACAGCCGTGCATTGACCCAGGCTGTGGATGAGAGTCACAACCTCCCCTGCATCACTGCCCCTTTTGAGGGTGGTGTCTGGGAGTCTAGAGATTCTGAAGAGGAGAGAAAGAAAATTCATAGTGCAGGGGGCACGTGCACCCACCCTGATAGAGATGCAGGTGCAGCTTGTTACAGTTATCAGGTGGGGATGAGTTGAGTTGGATTTGGTGACTCAAGAAGAAATGTGCAAATGAATGTAAAGGGAGAAAGCACTTGGAGAGTGGGTAAACAGCTCCAACTCCCATTTCTGTACCTGGGGTAGGTGCTCCATTTTGTTGTGAGAAGGCTCCCTGGTCTGAGCTCTGGAGGGGGGCAGTGATGAGCATTCTAAGGACCCATCATCACCTAAACAGGGGGCACTGAGTGTGTGAAGACCTTAAGTCTCAGCCTTTACCACTGACAGACACAGAAAGCTTCTTCGTTCCTGCTGAGAGTGGGGCTCTGGAAGCTAGGGAAGCTCAAAGGTAAGGTGGAGGTGGTGGTGGTTGTTCAGTTGCTCAGTCGTGTCCAACTATTTACTACCCATGCTGCACCATGCCAGGCTCCTCTGTCCTCCACTATCTCCCTGAGTTTGATCAAATTAATGTCCATTGGGTTGGTGATGCTATCTAATCATCTCACCCTCTGTCACCCCCTTCTCCTCCTGCCTTCAATCTTTTTGCATCAGGGTCCTTTCCAAGAGTCAGCTATTCGCTTCAGGTGGCCAAAGTATTGCAGCTTCAGCATCAGTCCTTCCAGTGAATATTCAGAGTTCATTTCCTTTAGGATTGGCGGGTTGTTCTCCTTGCTGTCCAAGGGATTCTCAAGGCTCATCACTAGCACCACAATTCGAAAGCATCAGTTCTTTGGCACTCAGCCTTCTTAATGATCCAACTCACACATCTGTACATCACTACTGGAAAAACCCATAGTTTTCACTCTACAAACTTTTGTCAGCAAAGTGATGTCTCTGCTTTTAATGTTGTCTAGGTTTGTCATGGGCTTCCCCGGGGGCTCAGTGGGGAATCTGTCTGTTATGCAGCACACTTAGGAGATATGGGTTCAATCCCTGTGTCAGGAAGATCCCCTGGAAGAGGGCATGGCAACCCACTGCAGTATTCTCATCTGGAGAATCCCCTGGACAGAGGAGTCTGGTGGGCCTCTGTCCATGGGGTCATAAAGAGCCAGACGCTTCTGAAGTGCCTGAGAATTCATGCAAGCTAGGTTTGTTATAGCTTTCCTTCCAAGGACCAAGCGTCTTTTAATTTCATGGCTGCAATCACCATTTGCAGTCATTTTCGAGCCCAAGAAAATGAATGTGTCACTGCTTCCACTTCATTTCACTTCAGTCGCTCACCCATGTCCGACTCTTTGTGACCCCTCGAACCACAGCACGCCAGGCCTCCCTGTCCATCACCAACTCCCGGAGTTCACCCAAACTCATGTCCCTTGAGTCGGTGATGCCATCCAACCATCTCATCCTCTGTTGTCCCCTTCTCCTCCTGCCCTCAATCTTTGCCAGCATTAGGGTCTTTTCAAATGAGTCAGTTCTTTGCATCAGGTGCCCAAAGTATTGGAGTTTCAGCTTCAACATCAGCCCTTCCAATGAACACCCAGGACTGATCTCCTTTAGGATGGACTGCCTCCACTTATCCCCCTTCTCTTTGCAATGAAGTGATAGGACCAGATGTCCTGATCTTAGTGTTTTAATTGAGTTTTAAGCCAGGTTTTCCCTCTCCTCTTTCACCTGTATCCAAAGGTTCTTTAGTCGCTCTTCACTTTCTGCCATTAGAGTGGTATCATCTGTGTATCTGAGCTTGTCGAGATTTCTCCCAGCAATCTTCATTCCAGCTTTTGAATCAACCAGTCCAGCGTTTTGCATGATGTACTCTGTGTATAAGTTAAATAAGCAGCATGAGAATGTACAGCCTTGCCGTTCTCCTTCCCCAATTATGAAGCAGTCATTTGTTCCTACTCTGGTTCTAACGGGTGCTTCTTGGCCCCCATACAGGTTTCTGAGGAGACAGGTCGAGTAGTCTGGCACTGCCCTCTGTTTAAGCATTTTCTCTATTTGTTGTGATCCACGCAGTCAGAGGTCTTAGCGTAGTCAATGACACAGAAATAGATGTTTTAGAAAAAGTAGATGCATTAGACGTTTACGAAGTAAAACGGACAGAACTCAGCAAGAATTTGGACTTGAGGTGAGGGAAAGGGAATCATAAACATAGTTAAGACTAAGTTTCTTGTCATAAAGTACAAAACTGTCATGGTGAATTCTGGAAGTTGTCCAGGTCTGGGAAGAATTCCAAATTAGATTTTTATGTTTTTGAGCTCATGGTCTACATGGATACAATAACCAGTATTTAAATACTTAAAATTTCCTTTTCCTTTAATAAAGTGTTGTGGTATAATTTATATACAATAAAAGCCAACACTTTAACGTATTACTGTTTGTAGATTTTTGACAAATGTATACTGTGGTGTAAATGCTACCACAATAAAAAGGTATAAAACGTCTCAATGTTCAAAAATGCTCCCTTGGGGTATCTGCTATCAGACTCCTTCCTCCACTCCTGTACCCTGGCAACCACAGATACATTTCTATGCCAATAGTTGTGCCATTTCCAGAAATCCATTGACATGAAATCATATAATATGTAGCCTTCTGTGTCTGGTTTCTCTCATTTGCACAGTTGAGATGCATCCTTGCTCTTACATGCACTAGTTACTTTTTTTTTTTTTACTATCGTGTAGTATTCCTTTGTACAGGTATACTCTTTTGTTTTTCTTTCATCTGTATACCAGTTGTTGAATAACTGGGTTGTTTCTACATTTGGCTATTAGGAATACATGTGTGGAATATTTGAGTGCAGCCCACTGTGTGAGCATATTTTCATTTCTCTTGGGAAAACTGTCTAGGAGTAGAAATGCTGGGTCATATAAAGCTTCCCAGGGGGCGCTAGTGGTAAAGAACCCATCTGCCAATTCGGAGACTCAGGTTCAATCCCTTGCTCTGGAAGATCCCCTGGGGTAGGAAATAGCAACCCGCTCCAGTATTCTTGCCTGGAAAATTCCATGAAGAGGGGTCCTGGCAGGTTACAGTCCATGGGGCCCCAGAGAGTTAAACACGACTGAGTGACACAACACACACACACACACATGGTAATTTATGTATCTTAGAATCTAAACTGTGTCCTCTGTAGACAACATACACATGGATGTTTTTTTTTTCTTTAACTGTTCTCTCAGTGTCTGCCTTCTGGTTGGATTGTTTTATCTATTTACATTTAATGTTGATACAGACTTACATCTGCCAATGTATATTTCTGTCTCATGTCATTTTGTTCTATGGTCCTCATTTTACTGCTTTCTTTTCCATTCAATGGATATTTTCTAATGTAGCATTTTAAACTCTTTACTGATTTTCCACTATTAAGTTGTTTCCTTAGCTGTATGCCACTGTAAACATCTTGCTTTATCACAATTAGCTTGAAATTTACACAAATTCTAATGAGATACAGAAACATTATTCCTATATCACTCTATTCGGGTTTCCCTCTTTTCCTCATATTGTCACATATATAATAAATCTATAAAGGGTAAGCTCATTAATATACTCTTATCATTATTGTATTATATATAACGTTATATGTTGAAAAGCTGATATACGACAGGATGCTGCTGCTGCTGCTAAGTCACTTCAGTCGTGTCTGACTCTGTGTGACCCCATAGACGGCAGCCCACTAGGCTCCCCCATCCCTGGGATTCTCCAAGCAAGAACACTGGAGTGGGTTGCCATTTCCTTCTCCAACGCATAAAAGTGAAAAGTGAAAGTGAAGTCGCTCAGTCGTGTCTGACTCTTCGAGACCCCATGGAATGCAGCCTACCAGGCTGCTCCATCCATGGGATTTTCCAGGCAAGAGTACTGGAGTGGGGTGCCATTGCCTTCTCCCATACAACAGGATATCAGGTATCTATTTATAGCTTCTGTTATATTCACCCTCTTTGTCATGATTTCTGATACTTTGCATATGTTTGTATGGATTTGACACCATCAGAGTTGTTTCCTTCCCTAATACAGCTTTGCTCCCAACCACTTCCTTTGTGCTGCTACTGCAAATACATTACATTCCATATATTGTTGGCCCAACAATAATTGGGCTTCTCTGGTGGCTCAGACAGTAAAGAATCTGCCTGCAATGCAGGAGACCCGGGTTCAATCCCTTAGTCAGGAAGATCCCCTGGAGAAGGGAATGGCTAACCACTCCAGTATTCTTGCTTGGAGATTCCCATGGAAAGAGGAGCCTAGCAGGCTACAGTCATGGGGTTGCCAAGAGTCAGACATGACTGAGCAACTACTGCTTTCACAACAATAAATTATGTGATATTGATTTAGACAGTTGCTTTTTAAATACAGGAAAAAAGGAGGGAAATATGTATCCATAAAGAATTTTTCTTCATATAATTACCTTTACCTGTGTTCTTTGCTTTTTCACATGGATTCAGATTAACTCTGAATTCACTTATTATAGCATGAAGAACTTCCTTTAGTTTTTCTTGTAAGCCAGTTCTACCAACACATTCCCTGAGTTTTTTTTGTTTGTTTGTTTATAATTTGGACATACCTTTACTTTGCTTTCATTTTTATTTTCTTAAACCACTTTATTGTGGTATGTGTGACATGTAAAAAGCTGTGTACGCACCCGTGAAATCATCACCAACTTCAATATACAAAACTCAACTGTATTTCCATACTAGTGGTGAATACTCCTAATAAGTAAGAAAATTCCAGTTACAATATAAAAAGGACTTAGGAATTAGTTTAAACAAGGAAGTGTAAGATTTGTACATTGAAAATCACAAAACCAATTGAAAGAAATTAATGAAAATATAAGTAAATGGTAACTGACTATCAATGGGCACTAGAGTTTCCCTTAGAAATTTGCTGTCATTGTACACACATCTCTGAGCATGTGGGAATATTTCCTTAAGGCACATTCACAGCAGGGAGACCGCTGGATCAAAGACTTCCTTGGCTAAACACACATCTGTGAAGTACCTACTATGTGCATGTGCCTGACGCTGTTCTAAACGCCAAGGAGGCATCATAGAATAGGACTGACACTTGTCCCTCTTTCATGAAGGCAAATGGTGCCGAGGGTGAGGGCAGGATGGAATGTAAATTCTGATGGGTGCTGCCACAGACCCCTGCAAAGGTGTTTCACCAGTTCACACTGGCCTCAGTGGGGCAGGGGAGTGAATGTGCCTTTACTGGCATCTGGGTACCATTTGTAGGGTGGGAGGTCTTGGCAGGAGGCTGGACTGCTTGTGTCCAGTTCCTTAGAAGAGCTTCAAGTCCACAACTAGGATTGATCCACGTAGGGATTTCAGGGAACGTGAATACCCTAGGTGTCCATACCCTTGGTTGTGACATCACAAAGTGTGTTTGACAAAGCATGGGAGGGATCTGACCCATCGGTGGCTCTGCACCCTGAGTGTGCCATCTCTGACCTGGAGATAAGTCTGTGAACCAGGGATTGAGGGTGCTTAAACCTTGAGGGGTTTATATGTCTTGGGCTGTGAATTTTGGGGGTTGTAGGATGTGGGGTACCATGGTCTGAGTTCTCTTTGTGGTGGCTGCATGGAACATTGTGAAAGAGCTGTATGCGTTCACCATACCAGTGCTCTGTGCAGTTGGGTTTCTCCATGGCAGCTTATGAAGTTGCTAAATGCATGTCGGCCTGTATTCGAATTTCATCTCAGCTGATTTCTTGTGTCTTGCCTCATTTATTGAGTCTCTAGTGTTTCAGTTTGGTGGATTGTTTGGTGTTGGGTGTCCAGTGCATCACCCTTCTTTGGGATTGGAATAAAACTGACCTTTCCAGTCCTGTGGCCACTGTGGAGTTTTCCAAATTTGCTTGCATATTGAGTGCAGCACTTTAACAGCATCACCCATTAGCATTTGAAATAGCCAGGATTCCGTCAACTCCACCAGCTTTGTTCCTAGTAATGCTTCCTAAGGCCCACTTGATGTCACACTCCAGTATGTTTCACGTTGTTTCACATTGGCACAACCAAATTCATCAAAAATTGTGAACTCATATTTCAGAGGCTACAACAATTCGTACTCAATGTGGGTACCAAAAAACTTGAGGCCGAAAGTAAAGTCTAAACATTGAAAATATCTACATTCCTTTAAAGACAGGCGTTTACATTTTGAAGTGAAGCCAGGTGACTCCTGAGTCCCAGGTCACGGAGCTGCTGGGCTGGAGGTGTGGCTGAAACTGAGGCAGCCACACCTTGAGGCCTTCTCCCTGAGTGGAGGGAGGGCCTGCCCCAAGGACAAGAAGAACAGGACCCTCAGGGGTCTCACAGTCTATCAGGGAGGCAGGCACATTGCTTCAGGCAGCACATATGCATTCAGGCTTTTCCTGGCTCTCTGTGGTGGATACAAGTGGCCAGCCCACAGAAATCCCTGTGCTGGACTTACTGTCCCCAAAGGGGAAGGGGTAGGGGTAGGAGGCACCCTACCTCATAACAACCCAGGACATTCTAGAGTGTGTTAGAAGGGGGTGGTGCTGTGATCAGATACATGTAAGTCCTGTAAGGGACTGGTACTGTGGGCAGCAAGGGGGAAAGCTGCAAGTCACAGTATTGAACAGAGCAACCAGGGCGGGCTTCATTGAGGAGCTGATATTTTAACAAAGACTTGAAGGGGGAAAGGACTCAGCACAGCAGACATCTGGGGTCAGGATATTGCAGAAGAGGGAACAGTGGGGATAAATGCGGGGGGCAGACACTGCCAGGAGGCCAGGGCAGCTGGGAGCAGGGAGTGAGAGTTGAACAAAAAGCGGGGACTGAATACCACGGCACTGGGTAAGTGTCTGCTCTGTCGGTGAACGAACAGGGACAAGCAGCGGTCATAGGTGCTGATGGACATGCCTGTGCCAGGCCTGTGAGGGAGGCAGAGGCAGGACAGGGGGAAAGAGCAGAGACAGCTGAGGTGGGGCAAGCAAGGAGTGAGGAGGATGCACGAGGGGCAGCTCCGAGTGAGGCTGACGGCCTCCCCTGGACTCGACACGCCTTTCCTACCTGTACTGGTGTCCCCGACTCCATAGACACCTGGGCTCCGGGCACAGTGTCAGAGACTCCACTAGCAGCCTCATGTCATTCAACTGTCCATCTTCTGAACATATAGTTGCGGGGCCTACATTGCCTCTTGGTCCTTGGGAAACGTTCAGTGACCTGACTGGTGCTCTCAGGATCTTGACCCCAGTTCCACTGTGAGGCTACAACTGTGGCTGATGGGGCAACAGAGTGACCAACACGTGTGTAATGAACCTTGCAGCCTCTTTGATCAGGAGTTGCCAGAATTAAGGGTCATATGAAACATGCACTCCTATCCCCGTCCCCAAAGGGAAGAGAATCTGATTTTACAGATGTCCTGCTTACTCCATTCTCCTGTGTCATTATTAACACAAAAGTAACTGGTCCATGAAGAGCTACGCTTTATTGACTGAGAATTTACCTTGAGTCCCTGTCCTTCATTCATTGAGGAATTAGTTCTAAGCAGGGACCAGATGCTATGTCTCCTCCTACTGCGGCTGGATTGGTTAGGGATGATGGGGACTGTCCCCTGCAAGCAGATGACTGCCACGTGCTGTGTGAGAAAAGCGATGGCAGGATTTCAATTATAGAACTCAGGGAACACAGAAGAGAGCATCTGACCCCTGCCATATGTCTGGGGGTGGGATGCAGTTTGGGTCCCTAGTCAGGACACATTCTCGGGGGGACGGGGAGATTTCTTGAGGTGGCACTTTGACCTTCCACAGTTTACACACACACGAGCAGAAGAGCACAGACCTGGACACAGGTGGAGCCAGACAGACTTTCATTCCCAGTTGTCTCCAGACCACCATGGCAGCTAGGTCGTCTCCAGTGCCGTCTTATAGCCACTAAAATCACTTCCTGTGCTTTGGCGTGCCTCCTGATTCCTTATATCTGATAAATAGAGTGAGACTGGTGGAGACATAACTGGGGTGGGGGCTGGTTGCAAAGCCTCTCTGATATGGCAGAGTGCCTCCCCACAGGGGAAGTTAAAGTCCTGCTTGGTGTTGCCTCTGGAGCAACCCTTTCCTACCAGCGGACTCCAGTTTCTTGGCTGCAAATCTGATCCTCCTAAGGCGCATACACAAAGGGGGTTAGAACCTTTCAGGGTGGCTTTGCCCTACTGGGTACCCGTGTTTCACACGCGGACAGGAGATTGGGACACTGATGGCTCTCCTCTCATGGAACAACATCTGCATCTCGGTAACTGACACACAAGCCACCCGTGTTGCTGTGACTGCAGAGAAGACTGGCTTTGCACTCAAGAGAAACTAGGGCGTGACTCCCAGATCCAGCTTTTACTGCATCAGCCACCTAAGCTCTTTCAGCTTGCTTCCTTGTCTCTGAGAAGGCTGGGGTTCATCCTTACCCTTCTGGGACTGTGGGGAATAAAACCCCATATACCTGGCTCCCACAAACTCCATAAGTAGGCTCCAGGTTCGTCATTTACACTGACCCCCCTGGTACGGACACATCAGTGGTGAGGGAGGCATTCAGAGCCCCTGAGAGTCTACTCCATCCTCTGGTTGGGGTGGGGGTTGGGGTGGGGTGGTGGAACTGGTGCCGTGTCCAACTATTTAATTGGCTTTACATACCACAGGCACACACTTCTTTTCATATTTAGGTGTGTTCTGCTCAGAGGAGTTGTAGTGAAGGAAGTCAGTCATCACAGTTGAATCTGTAGCAAGTAGAAGCAGCAGTGGGGTCGCTCCCTCCACTGGCCATCACAGGAACTGGCAGTTCCCTCCATGGGTTGATGGCACCAGGTGGAGACACCTGAGGAGTTGCAAGAAGGTGCTGTGACATTCCCTAGGAGGGTCCCCATACTGAGCTGGCAGCTCATCCTTGCCTCCCTGATGACCACACATACTAGTAAATCACACCCTGCACAGGGAGGACGTGTCAATATACTTCATCTTGTCCTAACAGGAACTCAACACTATAAAGTGAAAAAGAGTGAAAATCTCATCAACGCACAGTGCATGGGTAGGGCAGCTCAAGTCCTGTTCCGTGTACTGGGTCATAGACAGTGTAAAGTGACATTTTGAAATTTCCATGCTCTGGTTTATCCCTGCTCACTCTGAAGCAGGTGGTCACCCTGGATCCCTTTATGCTTCCAACTCTGTGACCAAGTTCAAAAGGCCATATTCAAAGACAACAACGGGCCATATAAAGCAAGAGGAGAGCTTTTCTGTCTGTATCCTTTGCTTAGCACGGAAGCCTTTCAAAGACAAACTCTGCCATTAGATTGCATTTCGCATCAGCTCATCGTGCAGCAGGGATTCATAGTGAAATCTCCACCACCTTCCATTTGGTAAAAATATCAAATCTGTTAACTGTGACTTTTCTCCCAGGTTCTCCCCAGGAAAAATGGAAATTGCTCTACTGAGCCTGACAGCTGAACCTAAGAAGGAATCAGGCAGATGAGGAGGGAGGAAGGGCGTGTTAAGATGGAGGCAAAGGCAGGAGTGAGATTGTGAAATCCGTGGGTGGGAAGGGGGAGAGATGGGGCGGGGGGTGGCTAGGAAGTAGGAGTGTGAGCACACCGCATCTGATGAACAGAGAGAGGTCTGGGTGGTTGGAATATCAAGTGGGGCATGGAGCAGAAGGAGGGTGTCTGGTGAAGATCGGGCATTTGGGGGAAGACAAGACCTGCTGTGCCTAGTCCAGGAGGCTGGACAGTATCCTAAGAGCAGCAGGCAGCCTGTGCAGAGTTTTGAGCAGGGGTGTCATGCCCAGATTGCACTGAAGAAAGCTTCCGTTCCTCAGGCAGCAGGACAGACCATGTGTTGGAAAGCATCAGGATTGCTAGTGCTTGTCAAGGAGAGAGACGAGTGTGAACTGGCCTAGAGAACTCACTGTGCTGATGGAGAGAAGGAACAGGATCTTACTTAGACTTAGGAGGTCGAGAGGTGAGGGTTGATGATTGAAAGTGTGGTGAAAGAGTGGAAGCAGGCAAGGATGGCTTTAAGCATCTCTGGCCTAAGCAGCTGGGAGAAGGCTGCCTTGCACTGAGTCAGGGGACAGTAAAGGAGGTGCAGCTGTGTGGGGCGTGGGGGTTGGGGGGATGGGTGCAGTTTGGACATGTTGAATATTCCTTGCCTGGGGGACTCAAACACGTACTATCAAAATGGCTTGGGGGAGCTGACCTAACTTCTCTGTGCCCATGATGCCTCATCTGTGATGGGGGAATGAGGCTAAGAATTAAGAAAAAGACTAATTTCCTGTTTCATTGCTTTAGTCTAGGAGAATGTTCTCCTTTTACAGAGAAGTGCTGTCTTACTGTCAGGTATTCCGTCAGTAAAATGGGAATGTATCTGCTTATCCATATATCCGCTTGGTTTTACATATCTGCTTTGTGTATTTTCACCATGTGGTATGTATTGTCAACCATAAAGAGAAATAAACTCAAAGGAACAAGTGTTTCTTGTCACATGCATGCAGAACGGCAGTCCATCAGCCTGTCTCTCAGAGAAACAGCCCGCTTTACAACCTCCTGTAGCTCCTCACTCCCTCCAGGGGGTGGGTAGAGACCTGTGGGACCCAGTGTATCTTTCACTTCTCTTCCCTGTGAAGGCATCTCCGGTGTCCCAGAATTTGCCCAGCACTTGTTGAGTGCAGTCTCCCTGCAGCCCTGTCAGTTGACTAGGGGAGTCTGTAGTCAGGAAGAGAGTGCTGAGCCTGAAGTGTGGATCTGGAAACCATCACCCTGTGGTGCCGAGCTGGGAGGTGATGAAGCCATAGATACCTAGATCTGAATCAAGGTCCCACCACTTATTCCTTCTGTGACCGTGGGCAAGTTACTTACACTCTCCGTGAGTTAGTTTCCTGAATTGAAGAGGATGATGATCCTACTCTGGGATAATGACTCCTTTTTGTTGCCTTCATTTAGATTACCAAAAAAAAAAAAAAAAAACCTTTTGAGAACTATACAGTGATGTTTTAGTGTCGATTGCATCCAGAGTGAAAACGGAACCTGTCAACAAAGACATGAAAAGATGCTCAGCCTCGCTCATCATGAGAAATGAAAATCAGACCCACAATTAGCTATCTTGTCACAGCAGTCAGAATGGCCATGATCAGAAGTCTACACAAAATAAATGTTGGAGTGGACGTGGAGAAAAGGGAATCCTCTTATACTCTTTGTGAGAATGAAAATAATACAGCCAGTATGGAGAACAGTATGGCGATTTCTTTAAAAACTGGGAATAAAACTACCACGTGCTGTGCTGTGCTTAGTTTCTCAGCTGTGTCTGACTCTTTGCAACCCCAGAGTAGCCCACCAGGCTACTCTGCCCATGGGGATTCCCCAGGCAAGAATACCGAGGTGGGATGTCATGCCCTCCTCCAGGGGATCTTCCCAACCCAGGGACCAAAGCCGGTCTCCCGCAGTGCCAGCAGATCCATTACTGTCTGAGCCACCAGGGAAGCCCATAAATACTGGAGTGGCTAGCCTATCCCTTCTCCAGGGGGTCTTCCCGACCCAGGATTTGGACTGGGTTCTCCCACACTGTACATGGATTCTCTACCAGCTGAGCTACCACGGAAGTCCATAAAACTACCACATGACCCAGAAATCACACTCTTGGGTATACGCCCTGAGAAAACTATAATTCAGAAAGACACATGTACCCAAGTGTTCCTTGCACCAATATCTACAATATCCATGACATCGAAGAAACGTAGATGTCTGTCAATGAATGGATAAAGATGTTGTGGTACATGTATACAATGGAATATTCATCAGTTATAAAAGGGAACGAATTTGAGTCATTTCTAGTGAATTGGTTGAAGCTAGAACCTTTTATACAGAGTGAAATCAGAAAGAGAAAAACAAATATCCTACATCAACACATATATGTGAAACTTAGAAAAACTGTACTGATGAACCTATTTGCAGGGCAAGATTAGAGTCTCAGACATGGACAAGAGAATTATGGACACAGCAGGCAAGGAGAAGATGGATTGAATTGAGAGAGTAGCACTGAAATATACAGATTACCATGTGTAAAATAGATAGGTAGTGGCAAGCTTCTGTATAGCACAGGAAGCTTAGTTTGGTGTTCTGTAATGACCTAGAGGGGTGGGGTTTGGGGGTGGAAGAGAAGTTCAAGAGGGAGGGGATATATGTATACACTTATAGCTGATTCACCCTTGTCCTACAGCAAAAATTAGCACAACATTTAAAGCAATCATAATCCAATTTTAAAAGGTGAGGGGTGTTCGAACCTCTCTGCCTTTATACTTATCTACTGGGACCGGCATGAAAGATGCTCATATTTACCATGCTGACAAAGTTCAACTTCACCTGAGCTGTTAAGAAAAGCCACAGTAAAGAAATCTCTGCAGACTTTCATGTCCCCAAAATGACTTAATGTAAAGCACCACCCTTGCCCGTCTGAATTCGGTAGACTCATCCAAAGTTTCCAGTGACTCCTGGGTTTACCTACCACAAGGTCAAGTATAGACCTTCCTCCTTGTCATTAAAGGGCAGACACAGACCATCCAACTCCTTGTTTTCTGTCTCATGATTAGGAACGGTGATTAAAAGTCCGTTCTCCTGAAACTAGGTAGTCACAAAGATAATCATTTCCTCTTCTGTCGACGGG
The DNA here is from genome assembly GCF_003369695.1 of Bos indicus x Bos taurus. NCBI lineage: Eukaryota > Metazoa > Chordata > Mammalia > Artiodactyla > Bovidae > Bos > Bos indicus x Bos taurus. The sequence goes on from NC_040105.1 coordinate 52,786,033, forward strand.
ATTTGCCCCTAAATGTTTTCCCCCCTGCAAAGGTCCCCACTGTCACTTCTCTACTACTCTCTGTGGAATAAAGTACAGTGCAAAACCACCTTGCTGACAGTCTGATCATCAGGTCTGTGGTGCTGTTCCAACTGCAATTGGTAGAAATACAGTCAGTGTCTTTATTCGTTTGCTTTTACTCTTTCCCTTTGTCTTACTGGTAATCATTGGTAGAAAAAAAATCACAAAGATTTAATCTCAAAAATATATAAACAGCTCATGCAGCTCAATAACAAAACAATAAATGACCCAATTAAAAATTGGCCAAAGAAATTAATGGATATTTCTCCAAAAAATACATACAGATGCCTAACAAACACATGAAAAGATGCTCAACGTCACTCATTATCAGAGAAATGCAAATGAAAACCACAATGAGCTATCATCTCATGCTGGTCAGAATGGCTGCTCTCAGAAAGTCTACTAACAATAAATGCTGGAGAGAGTGTGGAGTAAAGGGAACTCTCTTACACTGTTGGTGGGAATGCAAACTAATACAGCCACTATGGAGACCAGTTTGGAGATTCCTTAAAAAACTGGAAATAAAGCTCCAGTATGACCCAGCAATCCCACTGCTGGGCAAACACCGAGGAAACCAGAATTGAAAGAGACACCTGCACCCCAATGTTCATCGCAGCACTGTTTACAATAGCCAGGACATGGAAGCAACCTAGATGTTCATTGGCAGACAAATGGATAAGAGAGCTGTGTTACATATACACCATGAAATATTACTCAGCTATTAAAAATGCATTTGAATCAGTTCTAACTAGGTGGATGGAACTGGAGCCTTTTATACGAGTGAAGTCAGACAGAAAAACACCAATACAGTATCCTAACCTACATACATGGAATTTAGAAAGATGGTAATGACGACCGTATATGCGAGACAGCAAAAGAGACACAGATATAAAGAACAGGCTTTTGGACTCTGTGGGAGAAGGCGAGGGTGGGATGATATGAGAGAACAGCATTGAAACATGTATTTTACCATATGTGCAATAGATGACCAGTCCAAGTTCCATGCATGAAACAAGGCACTCAAAGCTGGTGAACTGGGACAACCCAGAGGGATGGGATGGGATGGGAGGGAGGTAGGAGAGAGTTCGGAATGGGGGACACATGTACACCCGTGGCTGATTCATGTGAATATATGGCAAAAACCACCAGAATACTGTAAAGTAATTAGCCTCTGCTGCTGCTGCTGTTGCTGCTGCTTACTAAGTCACTTTAGTCATGTCCGACTCTGTGCAACCTCATAGATGGCAGCCCACCAGGCTTCCCCGTCCCTGGGATTCTGCAGGCAAGAACACTGGAGTGGGTTGCCATTTCCTTCTGCAATGCATGAAAATGAAAAGTGAAAGTGAAGTCATTCAGTCATGTCCGACTCTTAGCGACCCCATGGACTGCAGCCTACAAGGCTCCTCCATCCATGGGATTTTCCAGGCAAGAGTACTGGAGTGGGTTGCCATTGCCTTCTCCAGTTAGCCTCTAATTAAAATCAATTAATTAAAAAAAAATGTTAAGTAACACCACCTGCTCCTAACGTAGACAGATGACAACACAAATTACCAGGCAATCAGGGAGACGCCCCGGACCTCCAACCCCAAGAGCTGACCATCACAAGGTGTCATCTGTGAGGGCAACTCCAGTACCCGAAAACTCTTCTTGTGACCCCGGATGTTATCATTCCCTCCTAGCCTCCAAGCTGCTGTGAGAGGCCCTCGGGGCACACCGTCCAGAGGGCCCGGCACTACCTTCTCACCTCCGAATCACCCCCGCCCTAGTGCCACCATCCCAGGGGACAACCTGCTTTTCTTCAGGCCACTTGGGCCTCCCTCTCAATCCACCACAACCAAGGGAATACTCAGGAAGGTCCTTCTATGAGGAGGGGAGGGGTAAATGTCCCATCTTTGTGCTGTCAAAGCCAGGCCCACAGACTCCTCCCCTGTGAAGGGCAGGTAGCCGCTACAGGACCCTGGACGACTCCTCCTCTCGGTGGTCTTCACCCTTCTCTTCCACACACACTGAGGATGGGAGGCTGACCCACCACTCCAGGCTTCTCGACTGGCCTGAGGATGGGAAGCACTGCATTGGCATTCCGCTAGTGAGAACCTGATCCTGAGAAAGAACGCGTGAGAGCGAGAGAGAGAGAGAGAGGCACAGACACGCAGACAGAGGGAGACATCTATCGCTCTAGGACCGACCAGGTGTGCGTTATTGCCACAGGACCACAATTCTCTTCCGTCAAGTGGGATCCCAGCTCTCTCAGAACTGTTGTTTTCCACAAACACCCCCACCTCTTCAGGATCAGAAGGCAGTTGGACAGTCTATATGACTTATTTCTCTTTCTCTCGATGGGGATTGACACTCTTAAGCCGATACTGAATCTTCCTATGGATATTGGTCGATCCGGAATAATTGGGCTCAAATCGGTGTTCACCAGGTTCAGAAGTAGGCTCTTTCCTTGGCATCACCTCCCTCCCCACCTCATGCCCCACTTCACAAAATGAGACAATATAATGAAGTATTTTCAGGGGAGATGCATTTCCCGTATTGAAATCATCTCAGCAGGTGTTCTTTCTCAAGAGTGTGTGAGTTAGGCCCTGATGTGACATAGAAATAAGAACATACTTTTAAAAGGCTCCTTGAGTCCTGCCTTGGTTTGCAATGCTTTTGAAAACTTTTATCTCCTGAATCGCGCAGTAGCGGTGCATAGTAATTCTAAAAGGAAGGTATCTTTCGTTGTCTGGATTCCTGGAGTACAGCTGATCCTGGATAGTAGACCTGTGCTGTGGTCAGAAATTTGGATATATGATTAGTTACGGGTTTCCATTTATATTTCAATTGTTCATTAGTCCTTAAGTTGTGTCCCATTCTTTTGGGACCCCATGGACTGTACCCACCAGGCTTCTCTGTCCATGGGATTTCCCAGGCCAGAATACTGGAGTGGGTTGCCATTTCCTTTTTCAGGGGGTCTTCATGACCCAGGGATCAAACCCCAGTCTCCTGCATTACCAGGTGAATTCTTTATCACTGAGCCACCACGGAAGCCCTTGTATTTCTGATACCATTGCCTTATATTTGACCTACCTCTATTGGGTGTATTACATACGTCTATGTGCCTGTGTGTAGGGTTGCTTTGCTTGTTTGTTTTGTCAGAAAGAGTAAAGTGAAGTGGCTTTGCTTTGCTTAAGTCTTTCAGGGTACCAGCAATAGACAAAATGTATAAAGAGAAAGGGTTTCCTTAACTTAAGGAAAAGAATTTCCACAACTCCCCATGAAAGGGGTTTAGTCTCCTGACTAGAACCTATTAATATTCAATGAAATCTTTCTTGACTGCTCATTTTAGGAAAGCAATTGTTCTACTGTTTTTACTTGAATATTGGCTACATTTAAAATTATGCTTGAGATTGTGTGAAATAGATAAGTAAAACTACAGATCCCAGTGATTCATTGGCTTTACCCTGCATATGGGTGCAGTACAAGCTCAATGAAAACCATCAGATTGGATGAGTACGATGTGCCCTGCAAGGAAATATTTTTTATAAAGTAGACACACTGGATGTGCTAACGGGAAATCTATACTTTGCTCAGCAGATTATTTATCTAGTAAACAAGGACTTAGAGCCAAGGGAATGTATAAGGTGGTGATTGTGAGTGAAAATAGGTGACAACATTGAGAGAGACAGAGAGTGGTGTAATGAATGGTGCAGAGACCTTCACATTTTAACAGATGTACATGAAAGATGGTTAGGACCACTACCAAGCAGTGTGACCTTGAGTAAGATGGTCACCATCTCTGATCCTCAGTTCCCTTGCCTGCAAACGGGGACAATAATATTATATATTACCCCACCCCCAGGCAAAGCCATTCCTCACGGCCTGATCCCAGCCTCCACTGGCTCCTGTGGCCAAGGCTCTCATCACACTTGTTTCACCACGGTCTTCAGACTGGCTTCCTGCCCACCCCACCATGAGCTCCTTGAGGACCTTTTAACCACAGGGGCTCAGAACACGTTTACCATCTTATGAGTGATGATAAAGTCAGGTACACAGAGCAGTGCAGCTGCTGTTATGCTGTCAATTCGTTGCAAACATCCCATAGGAAACGAGTGGCTGGAGTAAACCTCTCCACTCAGGTTTCTGTTGCTCCAGGGCCGTTTGTGTTTTTTTTATCCCCACATCGTCCAGAAGCTTATTGTATGAGGGAAACGCCCTCCTTTCCCCTTCCTAGTGCATAGTAATTATAACAGCCGTTTCTCAACTGAATTGTCAGTGAGTGAACCCTGAAAGTCCTGAGCTCAAATTTTGGTTCCTTTGAGAGGGTGAGGGGAATCCTGTCGTCTCTCCCCACTCTGACAGGAGTGTCTAAAGTCCGTCTCTTCCCACTTGGCTTCCCGTTTATTCTGCATCTTGGACACTCCTTTACCTCCTGAGACTGAGGTCTGTCCTAGGCTATGGCTGCTTTCAGCACTGTGCTGAAGGCACTGTGCTGAGGTAGGCCCTGGGGAGATACTTGTTGGTTGAATAGAGCTCAGAGAGCCAGGCTACTTTATTTCACGGGTGAGAAGTGTAACTTCCACACAGGCTGCCATCAGCAGGATGGACGGTTTGAGCCTGCTGATCAGTGTCCTTGGGCAAGTCCACCGGAGCCCTGTCACCCTGCTCTCCCCTCTTCCTCTTGCTGCTATAGCTTCTTCTACTCCGTACCTTCCCCGTGCCCTCCTTTGTGCTCCCTCTGCTCTCCGTGTACATGTACACCGTGCCAGAGACCACCCTGTCTCCCAGCTTCATGTTGTGTGATTGTCAGTTCCCTTTCTAATTAGACTACTTTGAGGAGTTTTCTGTTTGCTCACAGTCCATGGTGGACACCCCAATACAGTAAGCATCATGGGTCTCCTTTTATTCTTTTTCCTTTGTTTTACCCTTCCCCCAACCTTTTTTTTTTTTTTCCCCTTTTTTGAGGAATCAATATGGTATTGTGAGTAAGGACACTAGCTCTGATTCAGATAACCTTCCTTTCCACCTAGTTCTGCCACTTATTAACACATAATCTTGAGAAATTAAATTGGCCCACTGGGCCACACCAGACTCGCCTGAAAATGGGTGACATATTCTTAATAACGACATGAACTGAGCAGGTGGGTTTTGTATTGAATGAGGTTCATAGGAATGTGTTGGCATGTTCCCTGTTGTAACAAATAGTGAGCTGCAGCGGGGCAGGTTGCAGGTCAGGCCTTACCCTCAAGCTTCACGAAGCACTTCAAGGTCACATTAGACATCTGTGTCCAGCCCTAGAGGCTCCTTCCTTCTCAGCCACAGTCCTCGAGCTTTTTCCTCAGAGCTAGACGAACCCTGACCAGGAGGCTGGCTTTTCTGTTACACCTCTCCCACCTGGAAACCACTCACAGACTTCATCTCTGTTGTGTGCATCATTCTCTTCCTGGTAATGTTGTCCTCGGATGGATTGAGGCTCCTCCTATTGCAAGTGGATACCTAGGACTGATACCAAGGGTGTGATGTTTCCCTGCTCCCCCATGGTATGGAAAGTCTCTTGGACCTGTGCCCAAACTCCTCTCTCTCCCCATGTCGTCTCCCTCCATCCCACAGTTCACAGTTTACACTCAAGCTGGGTTCCAGTGCAGGCCCTAACAGCCCAGGCACTCTGCTTCAGCCTCAAATTCCTTATCTGTAAAGTGGCAATAACTCTACCTGTTGGTCAGGTTTATTGGGAGACCTGCTGGGGATAACAGATGTAAAACACCTAGCGCCCATGACCTGGCAGGTGGAAGGCACTAAATAAACGGCTGTGTCCTCTATCAGCTCCTGTAATGCACAGCATCTGGTGTGGGATAATACTGTGACTCAGTCGATGTCTTTGGACTGAAGGGTCTAGCCTGTGCAAGGGGCAAAACAAGAAATGAAATTATGGAATAATAAGAAAGAAAGAAATGAAACCTATGTCCACACAAATACGTGTCCTTACTTACATGTCTTTCACAGCAGCACTGTCTGTAATCTCCAAATAGTGGAGCAGCCTAAAAGTCTGTCAGCTGGAGAGTGGTAAACAGAGTATTCTGCAGCCATTCAGTGGAACAGCATAGATGGATGAAAAGTGATGAACTTCTGCTTTCTGCCGCTACATGGGTGAGCCTCCAAAGCATTATGCTCAGTGAAAGAACCCAGACACAAAAGGCCACTTCCTGCAGGAGTCCGTTGATATGAAATGCCCACAAAGGGCAAATCTACAGAGACAGAAATTAGATGACAGGATGCTTGGGCCTGCAGGTCCTATTGGGGGCTGACAGCTGATGGGTACATGGACGCTTCTTGTGGTGCTGGCAGTGTTCCACAAGTGCACTGTGGTGGTGGTTGAACCACTTTGTGAAGTTACTAAAAGACAGTGCACTGGATGCATTGAATGGCTGTGATTTGTGGTGTGTAACTATACCTCAGTGAAGCAGTTTAGGAAGGTAATGCAGATGTCCAAGTGAGACATGGGGGGAAAGATATGCCATTGCTTTTGTAACAGCGAGGACTGCCCCTGCTCCTTCCACTTCCTGGGTCCGGCCTCCTCCACATGTGCTAGATGCTCCCTCCAGAGACAGTCGCTGTGCACGTCAGGACAGAATCCCCAGTGAGCACACGTCTAGTGTGTCTCTGTGTTTACGCACAGGCGCCCATTGGGTGACCACAAGTCAGTGGCTCTGGACAGGCTCCCAGAACCCACCCTGCAACTGAAATTCTACTTAGTTGTTTTCCCATTCTTCTCAAATCACGTGGACCCAGCTTCTGTTTCCCAGATTCAGTAACGGATTTCAGCCCTTAGCTCCAACCTCTGGTCACAGGAGTACCTGTTATCCTGGTGTGAGGCCCCCTGCCTGAGCTCAGCAACCCGGGAGGCATGCTCAGCAGAGCAGTAACCAGGACAACGGAACTCCATCCATCCTCCTTCTGCCGCCAGGGCTGAGGAGCATTCCCTCCCCTCCGTCTGCCTGAGTGTCCGGTAAGGAAGGGGACTTGGCAGCATAATACACCACTGAGTTATTGAAAGTATTCTAAATATGGCTGTGAATAAATATGTCAAACTCCGTCTCAGAACGGAAGACATGTAATTACAAATTTTTTGAAATTTCATTAGTAGCAAACATGGCTCTTCATTTCAGGAATCTGTTTAAAACCATGAAAGGTGAAGCATCATGCGATTGTGCTTCTCAATCTTAACTGTGCATCAATTCTCCCCTGGAGAGGCTTTAGAAGAGCTGATGCTGGCAGGACAGCCCCAGAGAATCTGAAGTAGTAGCTCTTGAATGCGGCCCTGGCCTGAGCATTATCTGAAAAAGTTCTCTTATGAAAGCCAAGGCTGTAGCTGTGGAAACAAAACCCATTCTTACAGGAAGAAATTCAACATCGAAAACTTGCGACTCCTCACTACAAGCAAAGCAGGTTTTCATCATGACTCGCCATACTTACTTTACAGCTATCTTAGGCTGAGCAAAGGGTCGACTTGCCCAAATTAATACTAGTTTGAATACTCACCTTGTGCTTGCCCTGCTGTGTGTTCCTGAATCCAAATTTTACAGTTAAAACCCTGCTGTTGTCAGTGAAACTCAGTACGTTTTAGTTCTTGTCAGGACCCCTTGTGCCTAGTTGAATATATTTCTAAAACACTGTGGAGATAACTTCATTCGACAGATCAGAATAGTGCTTCAGAGATCAAAGATGGCTGAGAATTGTAGCTGTTGATGTTGATGTAGAAGAATCGGCTGTCAGTGTATCTGCTGCCTGTGCTCAGCTGCAGTTTTAAACTGTTTCCTGTGATATCAAATTAACTCCCGCGCTCAGATGAAGACCAAATAAGAACAGGATGTTTACTGGAAAAATACAGTTAAGGAATCCCTTGTTTGAAGCACACCCATGAAAACTCACCTCTTGAAATGTTCTGCTTTAGGGATCTCTTCTGGATATTCTTTGGCATGTTCCCCAATGACGGGCTTACACTGCTGTGCCCTGACTCACCGTCCTGTTAAAGACAGGGCTTTCAACCTCTCAGGTGCATTACAGTGGCCAGGTTCTCTCGAAGATCCAAAAGAGGGTGATGACCTGTGCTCAAGACACCTTCACAGTGTGTCTGTAGGAACAGGGCCTCTGAGAGGAACGGATCCCCACCTGTGGCAACAGGAAGATCTCAGGTCAGCCTTTTCCAGAGCTGCTCCAAGGGAGTTATGGCACAGTGAAGATCACACCCAGCAGCATGCCCTGGATTGTGGTTTAAGGAACTGGGTGGATGGCGGTGCCCATCCATGAGACACCCCAGGGAACATTGGCCTGGGGCTACTAGCAGGTCTGCAGGGCTTATGGGACATCTGAGTGCAGATAGCCCATACGTCTCAGCCTGTGGGGGAAGTGGGGCCCAGTTGAGACATCTTAGGTAGATTTGGTGATTTGGAAAGCCATCAGCATACAGAGGGATACAGATGAAAACAAGTCAGATGGGTAAAAGCTCTGGGGGGTGACGTGGTCACCCAAGGATCATGTATAGAATGGAAGAGCACAGGGCACAGGTTGAAAACCAGAGGAAAGCAAAATCAAGATTTAGGAGGGGATCAAAGTAAATGGGGGAGAAGGCAATGGCACCCCACTCCAGTACTCTTGCCTGGAAAATCCCATGGATGGAGGAGCCTGGTGCACTGAGGTCAATGGGGTCGCTAGGAGTCGGACACGACTGAGCGACTTCACTTTCACTTTTTACTTTCATGCATTGGAGAACGAAATGGCAACCCACTCCAATGTTCGTTCTTGCCTGGAGAATCCCAGGGACAGGGGAGCCTGGTGGGCTGACGTCTACAGGGTCGCACAGAGTCGGACACAACTGAAGCGACTTAGCAGCAGTAGCAGCAGCAAAGTAAATGGACAATAAGGAGATTTCAAAGTAATGAACTGAGAGGGAGGAGGAAAACCAGGATGGTTGCTGTCACAGACTCTGACCAAAGAAAGTGTTTTTGAAGACAGAATGTGCCTGTGGACAATACAGCACTGCGTACTACGGTTTGGCCCATGGAGCTCTTGGGATACATTAGCAAGGGGATGTTCTGTGGATGGGCACTCAGTGGAGGAATCAAGAGGTAACCAGATAAGGATGCTCCTGGAGTCTATACTTTCAAGAAGCATGGCTTGAAGGGAATCACAGACTCAGGGTATTGGAAGTAGAGGCCTGTGTGCTTGCAGGGTATGCTATTTTCTATTCCCCAACCAAAGAGACCAGGATGCCAGTTCCAAAAGCTCATCAGGACTCTTGACTAGAAGACAGAGTGGGGAATTGGAATGACCTTCACAGGTGAGTATTCATGTTGAGAGGGGAGTGTGGTATTTTCAAAGCAGCAGTGGAGTTCCAGGAAGACCTCCTTCCTCTCCCTCTGGACCCCACTCTGCCTCTGCAACCCATAGTCACAGGAAGAGCCAGGGTGGTGGTGGGGGACATGGGTTGCTGAGATCACAGTCTCAATGTATGCTCCTTAGACTCCACAGACACTTTAATGTATTTTTTCTCCCTGGATGATCTGATCTTCCTCATGAGTGTTCACCCTTCATAATGGTTAGTAATGGGAAAACCCCCACTGAAGTTGCTTCTGACTTGAAAGTGTGGTTGCATGCAACCAACTGAATATCCACAGATACAAATACACAGTCTATTCTGGTGAAAATGCTCTCTACTTCTTTCAGCGATGGACCAAGGATATATGTCACTTACAAGGCTCGCAGTCATGTGGGAGAGGGAGTCTATAACACGGCATAGGTTTGTTCCTCACAGAGGCCTCAGTGCTCCCTGAGGGAAAAATGACTGTCCTCTCCTGGCTCCAGCTGTTGATGCTGACCTGTACCGCCCATGGGTGGGGGTGGTGAAACTTGCATTTTTGTCTCCCTCCTCTTGCTGTGGACCCAGTGCTCCCTGGCTGAGCCTCAGCCCCCCTGCTGGCATCAGCAGACTCCTCTGAATCTGGGTATCATCGTCCAGCCCATCAACAGGCAGGGATGTCCACTCCTCGGCCACCAGGTCCCCTAGCCCATTGCCTGCTTAGGCTTCAACTGGATTCAGTCCCTTTCCACATTTCTCCCTAAAGTGATAAAGATCCCTCCCTTGGATCTCACCTGCACCACAGCAGGAACCAAGATCAGCTCCAGAAAAAGAAATTCCTAAACTGCAGCCACCCTTCTGCCCAGACTCCGTTTGGTCATTGTACAGTGTGCTCCTGGAGTCCCAAGTGTGAATGGTATGGAACCCTCCTGTCCCTGGTGTTCATTTCTTGTCACACCTCCCTTGTCTGAGCTCTCTCACCTCTGCCTGCCACCTGCCTCTGTGGGCCATTCCCCATTGTGACTGGGACGCTCTTTCCTTTGGCTTGTCTTTCATTTGACCCAAGACTTCCCAAACAATACCCAGGTCACAGGGGGCACAGTGTAGAATGTGTACCTTGTGGAGTTCAGTTAGGATACTTTGGTGTCACATCAGCCCCACGCCCCCTGAAATATAAAAACAGAGGGATAAAGAACACAAGAGTCAAATATGCCAAAGATGCCTGAGATGTTGTCTTAGGTGAGCACTGAAGAGTGTCTGTGGGATCAGGAAGTATGGATATTAATGATGGCCATGACGAGACCAGTTACAGCGGAGTGACTGGGACAAAAGCTCCACGGAAGGGGGCTGAGGAGACAATATCTCAGCAGAATTTGAAGCAGTTTTGCTTTGAAGGGCAACCGGTAATGTGCCAGGAGCTGCAGAACAGGGTGGTGGAAGACGGTGGGTTTCCCCCTGTGCTGTGGAATGCTCCGATGTAGAGGGAGCAGGTGCTGGTTCAGGACAGAGGAGTGATAACTGCAGGTGCAAAGTCCCTGAGAAGGTGCAAGGCATGGGATCCCTGGCAGAGGTGAGGGGCTGGGTGCAGTCAGGAGCAGGCGTGGAGAGAGGCAGCGGAGTGCCAGAGCAGAAACATGCAGATCGGGACTGGGAAACTTGAGAAATCCCACGGGGTTGCTGCGGTATTCTCCACGAATTATTAGTGGGTGGAGCTGGTGGTCATTAGCATGGAGGAAGGTTACTAGTGTGTAGTGTAGGAGTGTAGCTAGGTGACATGAAACTGAACAGCGGTCTACTCCCGCCATGGATTCAAGAGAAAATACTTCTGTAAATTTGTAAAGTTTTCTCCTCGATGCTCAGGTGCACAGACACAGGCAGGGAGTGGGCAGGCAGGAGGGTGCAAGGAGCCCAAGAGGTGTTTGTCCTGGAGAGGTGTGTTTGCCAGGGACAGCTTCCAGCCCTGGCTCAGCCTATCCAGGAGGGCCTGGTGCATGCTGGGAAAGGACGCGTGGTCGGTGAGCTGGAGGTCTCCGAGAAGTTGTGGTATCAGTGCACTGGCACTAGTGCGAAGGAGCTGGAGGACAGGACGTCATGTTGAGGGTGATGCCAGGGAGGAAGGCTGGAAACAGGACAGCATGAGGGGCGCGGTCTTTCCTGAGGCCCGGGGCGGGACCGTGGGCAGACGGATGCTCGGGTGGGGAGGAAGGGAGCATCGCTAAGGACGGAGAGTCTCCCGGGGTGACCGGGTGAGCCTCGTGGGCACTGAGGACAGATCAGAAGAGTGAGGCCTGAGAGAACAGTGAGTGTACCACGGGAGGAACGCGTTCACAGGCCGGGGGTGGGAGGGAGGAGAATGGATAGGGGACTTGTAACGTCCCCGCACGTGGGGGGCTTCGGTAGTGGGCGACAGGACCCGGACGTCACCGGTCAGGTTCTTCAGTGGAGAGTTTGAAACGCGGTCCCAGAGAAAACTCCCAGCCTACCAGGTCCAGGAGACTGGCACGGGCCTCACTGGGTGGCTGCGCGCAGGCCCAGAGCCAGCCAATCGGAGTTCAGCCCCGCCCACCAAGCTCAGGATCTCCCCGGATACCCTGACTTCCAGCCCTTGTTGCTATGGTTCCGCGGACGGCTCGCTGTCCAGGAGTGGTTTGGCCGGACCCGGTCGAGAGATTCCCTTCCTTTCTCTGGTCCTTACGGGCATTCCCCCTTAACTTTGGCATCCACGCTGTCCAGTCCTCTGCGCGAAAACCCAGCAGAAACGATGACTTTTCTTCCGGGCTTGCGGCGTTTTAGTTTCTTTGGCCAGCAGGTGGCAGTGCTGCTCCACAGTGTCGCCGGGCCGGTTTTTCCTGTGCTCTCGCGCTTTAATAAAATGACAAGAAGTCTTTTCCCACAAGCAGTGGCTGGTTTTGTTTTGTTTTGTTTTTTTCTCCGCTTGTGTCAGTTGGCTGATTCAATCTACATCTGAGCCCTTCAGAGAGCCCGTTGTGAGAACTTTCACCGGACCCATTGACACTTAAAATTACAATAAAATAAGCTGACATAGTGATTATATTCTTTGCAGCCAAAGATGGAGAAGCTCTATACAGTCAACAGAAACAAGACCAGGAGCTGACTGTGGCTCAGATCATGAACTTCTAATTGCCAAATTCAGACTGAAATTGAAGAAAGTAGGGAAAACCACTAGACGGTTCAGGTATGACCTAAATCAAATCCCTTATGATTATACCGGAAAAGGCAATGGCACCACACTCCAGTACTCTTGCCTGGAAAATCCCATGGATGGAGGAGCCTGGTAGGCTGCAGTCCATGGGGTCACGAAGAGTCCGACACCACTGAGCGACTTCACTTTCACTTGTCACTTTCATGCATTGGAGAAGGAAATGGCAACCCACTCCAGTGTTCTTGCCTGAAGAATCCCAGGGACGGGGGAGCCTGGTGGGCTGCTGTCCATGGGGTCACACAGAGTTGAACCCGACTGAAGTGACTTAGCATAGCATATGATTATACAGTGGAATTGAGAAATAGATTTAAGGGACTAGATCTGATAAATAGAGTGCCTGATGAACTATGGACTGAGGTTCATGACATGTACAGGAGACAGGGATGAAGACCATGCCCATTGAAAAGAAATGCAAAAAAGCAAAATGGCTGTCTGGGGAGGCCTTACAAATAGCTGTGAAAAGAAGAGAAGTGAAAAACAAAGGTGAAAAGGAAAGATATAAGCATCTGAATGCAAGTTTCAAAGAATAGCAAGAAGAGATAAGAAAGCCTTCCTCAGCGATCAATGCAAAGAAATAGAGGAAAACAACAGAATGGGAAAGACTAAGGATGTCTTCAAGAAAATCAGAGATACCAAGGGAACATTTCATGCAAAGATGAGCTCGATGAAGGACAGAAATGGTATGGACCTAACAAAAGCAGAAGATATTAAGCAGAGGTGGCAAGAATACACAAAAGATCTGTACAAAACAGATCTTCACAACCCAGATAATCACGATGGTGTGTTCACTCACCTAGAGCCAGACATCTTGGAATGTGAAGTCAAGTGGGCCTTAGAAAGCATCACTATGAACAAAGCTCGTGGAGGTGATGGAATTCCAGTGGAGCTATTTCAAATCCTGAAAGATGATGCTGTGAAAGTGCTGCACTCACTATGCCAGCAAATTTGGAAAACTCAGCAGTGGCCACAGAACTGGAAAAGGTCAGTTTTCATTCCAATCCCAAACAAAGGCAATGCCAAAGTATGCTCAAACTACCCCACAATTGCACTCATCTCACATGCTAGTAAAGTAATGCTCAAAATTCTCCAAGCCAGGGTTCAGCAATACATGAACCGTGAACTTCCAGATGTTCAAGCTGGTTTTAGAAAAGGCAGAGGAACCAGAGACCAACCTGCCAACATCCACTGGATCATCGAAAAAGCAAGAGAGTTCCAGAAAATCATCTGTTTCTGCTTTATTGACTATGGCAAAGCCTTTGACTGTGTGCGTTACAATAAACTGTGGAAAATTCTGAAAGATATGGGAATACCAGACCATCGGACCTGCCTCTTGAGAAATTTGTATGCAGGTCAGGAAGTAACAGTTAGAACTGGACATGGAACAACAGACTGGTTCCAAATAGGAAAAGGAGTACGTCAAGGCTGTATATTGTCACCCTGGTTATTTAACTTATATGCAAAGTACATCATGAGAAATGCTGGGCTGGAAGAAGCACAAGCTGGAATCAAGATTGCCAGGAGAAATATCAATAACCTCAGATATGTAGATGACACCACCCTTATGGCAGAAAGTGAAGAGGAACTAAAAAGCCTCTTGATTAAGGTGAAAGAGGAGAGTGAAAAAGTTGGCTTAAAACTCAACATTCAGAAAACGAAGATCATGGCATCTGGTCCCATCACTTCATGGAAAATAGATGGGGAAACAGTGGAAACAGTGTCAGACTTTTTTTGGGAGGGGGGCTCCAAAATCACTTCAGATGGTCACTGCAGCCATGAAATTAAAAGACGCTTACTCCTTGGAAGAAAAGTTATGACCAACCTAGATAGCATATTCAGAAGCAGAGACATTACTTTGCCAGCAGACGTCCGTTTAGTCAAGGCTATGGTTTTTCCAGTAGTCATGTATGGATGTGAGAGTTGGACTGTGAAGAAAGCTGAACGCTGAAGAATTGATGCTTTTGAAGTGTGGTGTTGGAGAAGATTCTTGAGAGTCCCTTGGAAGGCAAGGAGATCGAACCAGTCCATTCTGAAGGAGATCAGCCCTGAGATTGCTTTGGAAGGAATGATGCTAAAGCTGAAACTCCAGTACTTTGGCCACCTCATGCGAAGAGTTGACTCATTGGAAAAGACTGATAATGGGAGGGATTGGGGTCAGGAGGAGAAGGGGATGACAGAGGATGAGATGGCTGGATGGCGTCACTGACTCGATGGACTTGAGTCTGAGTGAACTCCGGGAGTTGGTGATGCACAGGGAGGCCTGGTGTGCTGCACTTCATGGGGTTGCAAACAGTCAGACACGACTGAGCGACTGAACTGAACTGAGTGAATGATAGTCCACGGAGTGGTCACCCTTGTCTTGCTTCCGATCGTTGAGGAATTCCTGTATGTTTAAAGAGATCTTTATTATGACAGTGAGCTTTGACTTCAAAATCATTACGTGAAGTGGAAGTGAAAGTGACTAAGTCCTGTCTGATTCTTTAAGACCCCTTGGAATGTAGCCTGCCAGGCTCCTCTGCCCATGGGATTCTCCAGGCAAGAATAATGGAGTGGGTTGCCATTTCCTTCTCCAGAGGATCTTCCCAACCCAGCCATTGAATCTGGCTATCCTGCACTGCAGGCTGACTCCTTACCATCTGAGCCACCTACAATAATAACATAACATGCACAAGTGCCGAGCTAAGATCCTGCTGGGTAATTGATGCTGGACACCACCCAAGAAGCAAATGCTACTACTGCCCTCACTTGATGCCTTTGGGACCTGTGGCACACAGAGGAAGAGTCAGCTCTCCAGGTTCTCAGGGTTCCTCAGAGAGTGTCCCTATGTTCAGGTCTCAAGGCTGTCAGATTGTAGCTTGCACACTGGTTTGCAGGATATATTCCCCTCCCCAGTGGAAGAGTGAAAGAAAATGCTCACTGGGATCCAGGGTAAGACAGCCTGCAATGCTGCCAAAGACTGACTGCAGGAGGAGAAGGGAATGACAAAGGACAAGATGGTTGGATGGCATCACTGACTCAATGGACAGGAGTCTGAGCAAGCTCCGGGATATGGTGAAGGACAGGGAAGCCTCCTGACATGCTGCATGCAGTTATGGGGTCACAAAGAGTCGGACACGGCGGACAGACTGAAAACTAACAGTAACGTATTTATTACAATGAGATACTAAATGAAAGGGGGTGGAGAGGGAAACTACATAGAAAACGACTCATCCACTCTATCAAGATTATGACATGATAACACATTTATAATGCAAAGCACCTGGAAGTAATCAGCTGTTACTGAGTACAAGTTGCTCAGCTCACTGCAAGGTGGGTCAGGAAAGGACTTTAATCCAGAGTCGCCTGACAGAGAAGAGGGCAGAGTCGACTGACAGAAAAGAGGTCAGGGTAGTGACCCCAAATAACCATCTTGTTGGGGCCAGGTTGGACAGGACCCAGACATCACGGATCAAGTCCTTCAGTGGAGAGTTGCAAGCAGTTTCCGGGAGAAATCTCCCAGCAGACAGAGGCTGGGAGACTGGCACTGACCTCACTGCTCCCCGGGGCAGGCCCAGAACCAGCCCTCAGCAACCCCGGATATTCCTGGACCTCCTGACTTCTTGCCCGCCTCGCTGTGGTTCTGTGGGCGGGTCGAGCGGAACTCGCGCGGTCCAGGGGCGGTTGGCCCGGGCCCCTTCGAGAGGTTCCCTTTCTTTCTCTGGTCCTCAGGGGCATCCCCCATAAGTCCTCTGCCCGAAAACCGAGCGGGAAGGATCGATTTTCTTCCGGGCTTGCTGGCAGTTTGGTTTCTGTGGTCTGCAGGGGGCAGTGTTGCTCCGCGGAGCTGCTTGCCCGTTTCTCCCCCGCCCGTCCGGTTTGAAAAAAGGTCTCAAAGCCTTTTGTGGTAATCAGCGGCGGATTTTCTTTCTGTGCTTGTGCCGGTTGGCTGGCTCGAAGTGCTGAGGCAAATGCTGAGACACACATTAAGCAAACTGACAAGTTAACAACAGAGAGAAAATGTTAGGCAGGTCAAGGGAAAAGTAGCAAATAACATCGGAGGGAATCCTAATAAGATGAGGAGCTGATTTCTCAGCAGAAACTCTGCAGGCCAGAAGGGCGTGGCATGATGTATTTAAAGTGGTGAAAGGGAAAAACCTACAATCAAAAATACTCTACCAAGCAAGGCTCTTCTTTCAGATTCAACAGAGTAATCAAAACACAGGCAAAGGCTCAGAATTCAACAGTACCACACCAGCTTTACAACAAAGACTAATGTAATATCTCTGCTGCTGCGGCTGCTAAATCGCTTCAGTCCTGTCCAACTCTGTGCGACCCCATAGATGGTAGCCCACCAGGCTCCCCAGTCCCTGGAATTCTCCAGGCAAGAACACTGGAGTGGGTTGCCATTTCCTTCTCCAATGCGTGAAAGGAAAAAGTGACAGTGAAGTCGCTCAGTCTGTTCGACTCTTAGCGACCCCATGAACTGCAGCCTACCTGGCTCCTCTGTCCATGGATTTTCCAGGCAAGAGTACTCTAGGCAAGAACAAAAAGAAAGACCAGTGGAACACAATAGGAAGCCCAGAGATAGACCCATGCACCTATTGGGCACTTCATCTATACCCAAGGAGGTAAGAATGTACAATGGAGAAAAGACAGCATCTTCAATAAGTGGTGCTGTGAAAATTAGACAGTAACATGTAAAAGAATGAAATTAGAATACTTCCTAACACAAAAGAGGGGGAAAAAAAAAAAAACTCAAAATCAATTAAAGACCAAATGTAAGGCCAGATACTATAAAATTCTTAGAGGAAAACATAGGAAAGGCTCAGAGAAATTAGTCTGGTGTGGTACTGTGTAAAAGAGTCAGACTCGACTAAGCGACTGAACTGAACTTGCTGTGTAAAATACTGTAAGTATAATTAGGTCCCATTTCTTTATTTTTATTTTATTTCCTTTAATGGAAAGAGAATATTGCTAAATTTTTTGTTAGAGTGTTCTGCCCATGAGTTCCTCTAAGAGTTTTATAGTATCTGGCCTTACATTTGGTCTTAAGTGATTTTGAGTCCCCCCCGCCCCTGTGGTGTTAGGAAGTATTCTAATTTCATTCTTTTATATCTTACTGTCTAATTTTCACAGCACCACTTACTGAAGATGCTGTCTTTTCTCCATTGTACATTCTTACCTCCTTGGGTATAGATGAGGTGCCCCACAGGTGCATGGGTCTATCTCAGGGTTTCCTATTGTGTTCCATTGGTCTTTCTGTTCTTGCCTAGAGATGTTACATGAGTCTTTGTTGTAAAGCTGGTGTGGTACTGTTGAATTCTGAGCCTTTGCCTGTGTTTTGATAACTCTGTTGAATCTGAAAGAAGAGCCTTGCTTGGTAGAGTATTTTTGATTGTAGGTTTTTCCCTTTCACCACTTTAAATACATCATGCCACTCCCTTCTGGCCTGCAGAGTTTCTGCTGAGAAATCAGCTCCTCATCTTATTAGGATTCCCTCCGATGTTATTTGCTACTTTTCCCTTGACCTGCTTAACATTTTCTCTCTGTTGTTAACTTGTCAGTTTGCTTAATGTGTGTCTCAGCATTTGCCTCAGCACTTCGAGCCAGCCAACCGGCACAAGCACAGAAAGAAAATCCGCCGCTGATTACCACAAAAGGCTTTGAGACCTTTTTTCAAACCGGACGGGCGGGGGAGAAGCGGGCAAGCAGCTCCGCGGAGCAACACTGCCCCCTGCAGACCACAGAAACCAAACTGCCAGCAAGCTCGGAAGAAAATCGATCCTTCCCGCTCGGTTTTCGGGCAGAGGACTTATGGGGGATGCCCCTGAGGACCAGAGAAAGAAAGGGAACCTCTCGAAGGGGCCCGGGCCAACCGCCCCTGGACCGCGCGAGTTCCGCTCGACCCGCCCACAGAACCCCAGCGAGGCGGGCAAGAAGTCAGGAGGTCCAGGAATATCCGGGGTTGCTGAGGGCTGGTTCTGGGCCTGCCCCGGGGAAGAGTGAGGTCAGTGCCAGTCTCCCAGCCAGCGTCAGCTGGGAGATTTCTCCCCAAAACTGCTTGGAACTTTCCACTGAGGGACTTGATCCCTGCTGTCCGGGTCGTGTCTAACCTGGCCCCAACAAGATGGTTATTTTGGGTCACTACCCTGACCTCTTCTCTGTCAGTCGACTCTGGATTAAATTCCCTTCTTGATTCACCTTGCAGTGAGCTGAGCAACTTGTACTCAGTAACAGCTGATTACTTCCAAGTGCTTTGCATTATAAATGTGTTATCATGTCATAATCTTGATAGAGTGGATGAGTTGTTCTCTATGTAGTTTCCCTCCCCGCCCCCTTTCATTTAGTATCTTATTGTAATAAATATGTTACGGTTGGTTTTCAGTCCGTCGGCCCTGTCCGACTCTTTGTGACCCCATTCTGCATGCAGCACGTCAGGAGACTTCCCTGTCCTTCACCATCTCCCAGTGCTTGCTCAGACTCATGTCCACTGAGTCAGTGATGCCATCCAGAGCTTTTACCCATCTGACTTGTTTTTATCAGTATCCCCCTGTATGCTGTTGGCTTTTCCTATCACTAAATCTACCTAGAACGTCTCAGCTGGGCCCCAGATTCCCCACAGGAGGAGATGTATGGGGCATCTGCACTCAGTTGTCCCATAAGCCCTGCAGGCCTGCTAGTACCCCAGGCCAACGTTTCCTGTCTCATGGATGGGCACTGCCATCCACCCAGTTCCTTAAACCACAATCCCGGGCATGCTGCTGGATGTGATCTTCACTGTGCCATGACTCCCCTGGAGCTCCTCTGGAAAAGGCTGACGCGAGATCTTCCTGTTGCCACAGGTGGGGACGAGTTCCTCTGAGACACCCTGTTCCTGCAGACACGCTCTGAAGGTGTCCTGAGCACGGGCCTTCACCCTCTTTTGGATCTCCGAGAGAACCCGGGTGCTGTAATGCACCTGAGAGGTTGAAAGCCCTGTCTTTAACAAGACGGTGAGTCAGGACACAGCAGTGCAAGCCCATCGCTGGGGAATGTGCCAAAGAATATCTGGAAGAGATCCCTAAGGAACGTTTAGGGAGGTGGGTCTTCATGGGTGTGCACCAAACAAGGGATTGCTTAACTGTATTTTTCCCAAAAGCATCCCGTTCCGATTTGGTCTTCATCTGAGCACAGGAGTTAATTTGATAACACAGGAAACAGTTCAAAACGGCAGCTGAGCACAGGCAGCAGATATGCTGACAGCCGATCCTCATACATCAACATCAGCAGCTACAATTCTCAGCCATCTTTAATCTTTGGTGCACTATTTTGATCTGTTGAATGACGTTATCTGCACAGTGTTTTAGAAATGTATTCAACTAACTAGGCACAAGGGATCCTGACAAGAACTAAAACATACTGAGTTTCACTAACAACAGCAGGGTTTCAACTGTAAAACTTTGGATTCAGGAACACTCAGCAGAGCAAGCACAAGGTCAGTTTTCAAACCAGTATTAATTTGGGCAAGTTGTCCCTTTCCTCAGCCTAAGATAGCTGTCAAGTATAGCGGGTCATGATGAAAACATGCTTTCGCTGTAGAGAGGAGTCGCAAATTTTTGATCTTCGATTTCCTCCTGTAAGAAAGGGTTCTGTTTCCACAGCTGCAAGCTCGGCTTTCATAAGAGAACTTTTTCAGATAATGCTCACACCAGGGCCACACTCCAGACTTACTACTTCAGACCCTCTGTGGATGTCCTGCCAGCATCAGCTCTTCTAAAGCCTCTCCAGGGGAGATTTGAGGCATAGTTTAGGTTGAGAAGCACAATCGCATGATGCTTCACCCGTCTTGGTTTTAAATAGAATCCTGAACTGAAGAGCCATGTTTCCTACTAAAGCAAATTTTTTTAAAATATTGTGTCTTCCCTTCTGAGCGGTATTTTGACATATTTATTCACAGCCATATTTAGAACAATTTCAATGACTCAGTGGTGTGTTATGCCCCCAAGTCCCCTTCCTTACCAGACACTCAGGCAGATAGATGGATGGGAGGGAACACACCTCAGTCCTGCCGGCAGAAGGAGGATGGATGGAGTTCCGTTGTCTCGGTTACTGCTCTGCTGAGCATCCCTCCTGGGTTGCTGAGGTCAGGAAGGGGCCATCACACCAGGTTAACAGGTATTCCTGTGACCAGAGGTTGGAGCTAATGGCTGAGATCCGTGACTGAATCTGGGAAACGGAGGCTGGGTCCACGTGATTTGAGAAGGATGGGAAAACAATTAAGTAGAATTTCAGATGCAGGGTGGGTTCTAGGAGCCTGTCCAGAGCCACTGACTTGTGGTCACACAATGGGCGCCTGTGCGTAAACACAGAGACACACTAGACGTGTGCTCACTGGGGATTCTGTCCTGACGTGCACAGCGACTGTCTCTGGAGGGAGCATCTAGCACATGTGGAGGAGGCCGGACCCAGAACGTGGAAGGAGCAGGGCACTCCTCGTTGTTACAAAAGCAATGGCATATCTTTTCCCACATGTCTCACTTGGACATCTGCATTACCTTCCTAAACTGCTTCACTGAGGTATAGTTACACACCACAAATCACAGCCATTCAATGCATCCAGTGCAGTGTCTTTAATAACTTCACACACTGGTGCAGCCACCACCACAGTGCACTTGTGGAACACTGCCAGCACCACAAAAAGCGTCCATGTACCCATCAGCAGTTGATCCCCAAGAGCACCTGCAGGCCCAGGCATCCTCTCATCTAATTTCTGTCTCTGTAGATTTGCCCTTTGTGGGCATTTCACATCAATGGACTCTTGCAGGAAGTGGCCTTTTGTGTCTGGGTTCTTTCACTTAGCACAGTGCTTTGGAGGCTCACCCATGAGGCAGCAGAAAGCAGTTCATCACTTTTCATCCATCTGTGCTCTTCCACTGAATGGCTAAGAATACTCTGTTTACCACTCTCCAGCTGACAGACCTTTAGGCTGCTGCACTATTTGGAGAATACAGACAGTGCTGCTGTGAAAGACATGTAAGGATGAGTATTTGTGTGGACATGGGTTTCATTTCTCATTTCTCCATGATTTCATTTCTTCTTTTGCACGGTGCACAGGCTACCCTTCAGTCAGTGTGGAATAGAGGTGGTTGAAGCAGACCTCCTGTCCTGGTCTGGATCTCAAGAGGCAAGCATTCACTCAGACTCTACTAGATGTGATGTGACGAGAGCAGGATGTTTCTCACGGATGTTCTTCACACGGCAACGACGACCCCTTCTATCCCGAGATGGTTGACCGTGTTTATTGATTTAGTTATTTACTTATTTGTCATGAATGGGTCTTGAACTGTGTCAAATGCTTTTTCTTTGTCTGTCAAGATAGCAGGTGGTTTCCGTCCTTCATTACATCAATACGCTGTTTCCCGTAACTGAAGTTGTGTCGGTCCAATACTGCAATCCTGGGAAAGATCTCGCACAGCCCTTTGCAAAATGTTTCTCGATTTGGTTTGCAGATGCTGTGTTGAGGGTGTATGCATCGCTATCCATGATAGATATGGGTCTGTAGCTTTCTGGTGATGGCAAGTCTGGCTTTGGTACTGGGGTAATACTGTGCTTATAGGATGAATTAGGAAATGTTCCCTCCTCCCTCCTGTCTATTCAGGAAGAATCTGTGAAGGATGGGTGCTATTTCTTCTTTAAACCTTTGATAGATTTCACTGATGAAACCAGGAGGCCCAGGACTTCCCTCTGTGGGAAGGTCTTTAAATGAATGGTTCAATATCATTGCTTGCTACAGGTACATTCAGATTTGTTATTTGGCCACTGCCTTTAACCCAAATCCCATCCAGTGTTCTCTGGCCTGTTGGTTCCTATGGCTTGGTCTCTGGCCTAGAATTTGACATGCTGGACATCTCTGCACATCACAGATTCTGGCTCCTACTCTGTAACTGGGGAGAGTATGCTGCTCAGAAGTGACCCCCAGATCACCAACACCCAATGGGCAGGTGGGGGATACAGGCTTTGAGGTGGGGAGGGGGTGGCACAGCTGATATCTTCATTTACAACTGCCTATCCATCCTCCGGGCGCCCTCATACAGGCTGTGGGTAATTCTGCAGTTGGGACTGGCACAGCAAGGACCCAGAGTACCCTGTCCCCTTCCCTGCCATGGCCACTTATCTACCCTGATCCTTGACAGTCTTCTCGTCTCCTAGCAACGCAGCCTCACAGGGGATCAGTGATGCACTCGGCAGCTCATCTAAGGGTGTCAGATCTCCTCTCTGCTCAATGAGTCAACTCTCGAGGGCACGGACTGGCCATGCAATTCCTCCTCACCTCCCCGTCTCAACAGCCAGCCTGGCACGGCATGGAGGGGATGTAACATATACAGTGAAAACCTTCATGATTGGCTAAATGAGGGACAGTGGATGGCAGGATCGACCTGGGTTGGCTGCTGGAGTGAGCCCATCGCATCCCACCCTGGGGAACTTGTGCCAGGCGGGGATGACCATCCCTGCCCCAGTGCACTGTGGCTAGCATCAATGATGTACCTTATCCAGACTTGGTGTGCCACCAGCTGTGGACGGACACTGGAGTCACCGGGTCTTCTTACTTCACCCCAGCCTTTACGGAGGGTACAGTTGGGGATGCTCTGTCAGAAATAGACCTGTGCTCATATGGCCTATTAGTCTATGACAAAGGAGCCAAGAACATCCATCACGGAAAATGCTGTCTCTTCAATAAATGGTTATGGAAACCTGGACCCCTTTCTTCACAACATTCAAAAATAAACCACAACAACAGAAGATTAAAGACAAAATTGTTAGACCTTAAACCACAAAGATCCTAGAGGAAGACGTAGGCAGTACGCTCTTTGACATAGGTCTTAGCAATAGTTTTTTTGACATGTCTCCTCAGGCAAGAGCAACAAAAGCAAAAATAAACAAATGGGAGTTCATCAAACTAAAAAGCTTTTACACAGCAAGGGAAACCGTCAACAAAAGAAAAAAGCAACCTGCTGAGTGGGAGAAGATATGAGCAAGTGATATACATCGGAAAACAAGTAGATATCCAAAACAGCTAAAGGACTCAAAGAATGTATTGGGAAAAACACCCAAAACCCGATTTTAAAATGGGGCAAAGCACTGAATAGACATTTCTGCAAAGAAGAGATATGGATGGCTAATAGACATATGAAAAGATGCTCCACATCTCCTCCTCAGGGATTAGAAAATCACCACCACAGTGAAGTACTTCCTCAACCTGTTAAGTAGCTGTTTTCAAAAAGACAACAAGTAAGAAATGTTGGGGAGGATGTAGACAAAAGGAAATCCTCGTGGGGTGTTGGTCGAAATGTATATCGGTGCAGCCACTATGGAGACAATGAGGGTTTCCTCAAAAACTGAAAACAAGAACTACCATATGATCCAGCAGTTCCACTTCTCAGTATATTTCTTAAGAATAGAAGAAACACTAGTCACAAAAGATATATGTGCGCCTCTGTTCACTGAAGCGTTATTTACAGCCAAGGGGAGCCAAGATATGGAAGGAACCTAAGTGCCCATCGATAGATGAGTCAAAAAGGAAGAAATGGGAAACACACAGACACACACACACACACAGTGGAATATTACTCAGCAATAAAAAAAGAATGAAATCTTGTCACTGTCGACAACATGGATGGACCTAGAGGGTGTTATGCCAACTAGGCACACAGAGAAAGACAAATACCACGGAGTTTTATTTACATGTGGAACCTCAAATAAAATAAGAGAACACGGGAAACAAGACAGAAATAGATTCAGAGACACAGAGAACAAACTGGTGGTTACCAGAGGAGGAGGGAGTAGGGGGATGTGTAAAACAGGGAAGGGATTAGGAGCTACAAACTTCCAGTTATAAAATGAGTCATGGGAATGGAATGTACATACAGGAAATATAGTCAATAATCTTGTAAGAAATCTCTGTAGTCACACATGGTAATCAAACTTATCGTAGCAATTCAGTTCATAATGTTTAAAAATATGGAATCACTCTGTTGTGCACTTGAAACAAATATAATGTCATATGTGAAATTTGGGCCTCCCCAGTGGCTCAGTGGTAAAGCATCCCCCTGCAATGCTGGAGCTGCAAGAGGCGTGGGTTGGACTCCTGGCTCGGGAAGATCCCATGGAGGAGGGCATGGCAACCCACTACAGTATTCTTGCCTGGAAAACCCCACGGACAGAGGAGCCTGGTGGGCTACCATCATGTGGTTGCAAAGAGTTGGACACGGCTAATGTGACAGCATGCACACACGCATGGCAACTTTACTGAAGAAATAAAGAGCAGAGGCTCTGAATGGAGGATGCCAAGGTTCGTGGGTCACTTTTCCTCTGGCAGCCTATGTGACTCTGAGCAATCCCCCTAACTTCCATGTCCTCTGCTTTCTCACCTCATCAAGTAGGATTGAAATCTTCCAAAATGATGGGTCTTTGAAGGATGAGTAAATAAGGTGACAGAAAGAAATATATTGAATGTGATCTGATACCTGGTAAAGGATGAACAACCTTGAAATGCCATGTTAGCCCTGCTTAACATGCCCACACTGACTAAATTCATGCCTCTGAGTTTCAAGAAGAAAAGCTACCTTGGAGCTGGGAGACAAGTTCTGAAAGATGGGTTGAGCTCTGAAGCTCTTTGATGAGATGACCAGTTCAGACTCCAATAAATATACCTGTTCTCAAGTGCCTCTGTCTGCAGAAGACTCGTGGGTTTCTGCAGAAATATAGTTCCGGGGGCTATCTGAGAGCACAGACTGAGAGAAGAATTTATTTTCACTTCTGAAGAATCTCACAGGCACTTGCTGGCTACACAACATTGGGCTCTGAGTGTGGGGAGGAAAAGTACATTTCATCACTCATGTCTCCTGTAATGAAAAGGGAAGCTATTTGTTATTAGGGGAAAGACGTTTGTGAAGCACAGATCTGAGAAAGGTCTTCTATTCAGAATACATAAGAAATTTTAAAATTGCAGAGGACAAAATATACTGAAGGAGGACAGATCCTTGTGCCAGGGGTTGGGGTGTGGGAGGGGAAACCAGAAAGGGGCAGCACCTGGGCGTTTTTAGGGTGATGGACATGTCCTGTGTCCTGGTTGTGGTGGTCATCACTGGAATCACTCCGTGTGTCACAGCTCAGATAGCTGCACACCCAAAGACAAGCAGGCCAGGAATTCCCTGGTGGTCTGGTGGTTAAGAATGTGCCTGCCATATAAAATTAATACACAGAAACCCCTCGCATTCCTATAAATTAATAAGGAAAAATCAGAAAGAGTAATTAAGGAAATAATCCCATTCACCATTGCAATGAAAAGAATAAAATACTTAGGAATAAATTTACATAAATAAACAAAAGACCTGTATACAGAGACCTATAAAAACAAACTGATGAAAGAAATCAAAGATGACACAAATGGATGCAGAAATGTACCACGTTCTTGGATTGGAAGAATCAGTACAGTGAAAATGAATCTACTACCCAAAGCAATCTAGATTCATCACAATCCCGATCAAACTAGCAAAGGTATTTTTTCACAGAACTAGAACAAATAATTTCACACTTTGTATGGAAACACTAAAGATTCCAAATACCCAAAGCAATCTTGAGAAAGAAGAATGGAACTGGAGGAATCAACCTTCCTGACTTCAGACTATACTACAAAGCTACAGTCTTCAAGATAGTATGGTACTGGCACAAAGACAGAAGTATAGATCAATGGAACAAGACAGAGAACCCAGAGGTAAATCCACACACCTATGCACACGTTATCTTTGACAAAGGAGGCACAAACACACAATGGCGTAAACAAAGTCTCTTCAACACGTGATGCTGGGAAAATGCTCAACTACGGGTAAAAGAAAGAAACTGGAAGACTTTCTAACACCATACACAAAAATAAACTCAAAATGCATTAAAGACCTAAATGTAAGACCAAAAACTATAAAACTCTTAAGAGGAAACCATAGGCACAACACCCTCTGACATAAATCACAGCAAGATCCTCTATGACCCACCTCCCAGAGAAATGGAAATAAAAACACAAATAAACAAAAGGGGCCAAATTTAACTAAAATACTTTTGCACAACGAAGGAAACTATAAGCAAGGTGAAAAGACAGCCCTCAGAATGGGAGGAAATAATAGCAAATGAAACAACTGTCAAAGAATGAATCTCCAAAATATACAAGCAGCTCATGCAGCTCAATACCAGAAAAACGAACAACCCCATAAAAAGTGGACAAGAGACCTGAACAGACATTTCTCCAAAGACATACAGATGGCTACCAAACACATGAAGAGATGCTCAACATCACTCATTATTAGAAAACTGCAAATCAAAACCACAATGAGGTATCATCTCACACAGGTCAGAATGGCCATCATCAAAAAGTCTACAAACAATAAATGCTGGAGATGGTGTGGAGAAAAGGGAACCTTCTTCCACCGTTGGTGGGAATGTAAAGCGGTACAGCCACTGTGGAGAGGAGAACAGATCGGAGATTCCTTAAAAACTGGGAATCGAACTGCCACAAGACCCAGCAATCCTACTGCTGGGCATACCACCCTGAGGAAACCAGAAGTGAAACAGACACATGTACCCCAATGTTCACAGCAGCACTATTTACAATAGCTAGGACAGGGAGGCAACCTAGATGTCCAACGGCAGATGAATGGATAAGGAAGTTGTGGTACATACACACAATGGAACATTACTCAGCTATAAAAAGGAACACATTTGAATCAGTGCTAATGAGGTGCATGAACCTGGCGCCTGTTATACAGACAGAAGTAAGTCAGAAGGAGAAAGACAAATACTTATATTAATGCCTATATATGGAATTTAGAAAGAAAGTAGCAACGATTCTACATGCAGGGAAGCAAAGGAGACAGAGACGTACAGAACACACTTTTCAACTTGGCAAAAGAAGGTGAGGGTGGGATGATTTGAGAGAATAGCAGTGAAACATATACATTACCATATATAAAATAGATGACCAGTGCAAGTTCTATGCATGAAGCAGGGCACCCAAAGCCGGTGCTCCGGGATAACCCAGAGGGATAGGGTGGGGAGGGAGGTGGGATGGGGGTTCAGGAGGGGAGGACACACGTATACCTGCAGCCGATTCGTGTTGATCTATGGCAAAACCCATCATAATATCGTATAGTAATTATTCTCCAATTGAAATGAATTGATGATTAAAAAAATAAAACAGAAGCCCCCTGCCAATGCAACAGGGCAGGCGTTCGGTCCCTAGTCCAGGAAGACTCCACGTGCCGCAGGGCAACTAAGACTGTGTGTCACAACCACTGAACCCACCTGCTTTGACTACGGAAGCCCCCGAGCCTAGAGTCCATGCTCCGCAACAAGAGAAGTCTCTGAGATGAGAAGCGCATGCACCGCCACTAGAGAGTAGTGCTCCTCCTCCACAACTAGAGAAAGCCCTCGTGCAGCAACAAAGACGCAGTGCAGCCAACAATGAATAAATAAATAAGAAGAAAGAAAACCTGGCCAAGCTTACTCTATGTTCATTTGAAAAATCCAATGGTAGATACCGAAGTAGGTGCATCTCTCTATATCCTTTGAATAATCATATCTTGGGTGAAGCTAACAAAAATTACATCACAGGCTATGTTAAAACTTTAGATCAGCTTCCCAGGCACTGCTCTTTTCTAGAGAGCTACTTTTCTCAGAGAACTGTTACCTAGGAACTTTAGTCACCGGAACTGAGGCCTCCACCACATTCCAGGGCAGAAAGCAAAAGACGTTAGGAAGACACGGTTCAAATCCTATGAGTTTATGAGTTGCCTGTGACCACTGGCTAGGATGACCACACATCCCAGAAAGAGTCTCTTCACATTTCAGTAACTGAAACCTGTATTTCAACCACTCAGTTCAGTTCTTCAGGGCCACTGGTGTGCCCTTAAACAAACACTTGGTGTGAAACACTTGGAAAATGACCTTAATCCAATTCACTCCCAACCTCTTTTCACATGTCACAAGGAGTCTCTCACAATGCTATTTCCTCACCTAGAAAGCCAATTCTCAGATTAACAAAAGAATTCACACACACACCTTGTGAAGAAATACTGAGATTTTAGAAAGTGACTCCCAGCTAACCCATGGTTCATCACTCTTTTCTCTCTTCTCCCTCCATCCACTCTTAGAAATGAATATTTGGCCATGCTGTCTGATTTGCCCACCAAGTTGCTCATACCACACACAGGATGTTGTTACAAGTGAGGCTACACACAAGGCATTGACACCAGCCAGCCCTACTGAAGTCGGCTACCTGGGAGCAGGGAGGTGGCCAGGGCAATAAATTCATCATCTCATTTCCTTCATCACCCTACCCCATTTCATTCCCTGCAATCACTTGGCCCAAACGAATACAGACCTCGCACCAAATCGCTGCATAAATCACCACTGCCTCAAGTTTCCTTCGTCATCTCACGTGGCTTCTGAGGCCAGGGAACAGATTTTACTTGAGATGAGTAAAGCTAGAGAGACAGCCCATTGGCCAGAGATTTTGTTTGGGAGGTGATGTCTCTCGATGTACTCTTTACGACTCCATGGACCAAGGCCCGCCAGGCTCTTCTGTCCAGGGGATTCTCCAGGCAAGAATACTGAAGTGGGTTGCCATGCCCTCCTCCAGGGAACCTTCATGACCCAGGAATTGAACCCAGGTGTCCTAATTCCCCTGCATTGCAGACAGATTATCTACCACTGAGCCCCTGGGGAAGCCCATGACGAACCTAGACAGCATATTAAAAAGCAGAGACATCACTTTGGTGACACAGGTCTGCAGAGTCAAAACTATGGTTTTTCCAGTAATCGTGTAGAGATGTGTGAGTTGTATCATTAAGAAGGCTGAGTGATGCTTTCGAATTGTGGTGCTAGAGAGATGACCCTTAAGAATCCCTCGGACTGTAAGGAGACCCCGGCCAATCCAGTGAATACTCACTGGAAGGACTGATGCTGAAGCTGCAAAACTTTGGCCACCTGATGCGAATAGCTGACTCATTGGAAAACACCCTAATGCTGGAAAACATCGAAGGCAGGAGGAGAAAGGAGGAGACAGAGGGTGAGATGGTTAGATAGCATCGCCAACACAATGGACATTACTTTGTTCAAACTCAGGGAGATAGTGTAGGACAGAGGAGCCTGGCATACTGCAGTCCATGGGCTCGTTAATAGACACGACTGAGCGACTGAAGTACCACCACTACCACCCTATCTTTGAGCTTCCCTAATGTGCCACAGCCCCACTCTGAGCAGGGCTAAGAAGCTTTCTGTGTCTGTCAGTGGTAAAGGCTGAGACTCAATGTCTTCACACTCTCAGCGCCCCCTGCTTAGGGTTGATGGCGGGTCCTTAGAATGCTCATCACTCTCTCCCAGAGCTCAGACCAGGCAGCCTTCTCACAACAGTAATGGAGCACCCTACCCTGGTACAGAATTGGGAATTGGAGCTGTTTACCCCTCAATGTGTTTTCTCCCTTTACATTCACTTCCACATTTCTTCCTTGAGTCACTGAATCCAACTCCACTCATCCCCAACGGGTTCCTGTAACAAGCTGCACCTGCATCTCTAGCCCATCTCTAGCACCACATGCACAGGGTGAGTGCATGTACCCCCTGCGCTGTGTATCTTCTTTCTCCTTTCTCTTCGGAATCTGTCGATTCCCAGAAATCATAAAAAAGGCTCCAGACCGCCCACAAAGGGGGCGGTGCTGCAGGGGAGGCTGAGACTCTCATCCACAGTCTGGGTCAAAGCGGGACTGTGTTATAAGCACCACAAGCTGCCCCCCTGCATCATGGGAGGAAAAAGAGCAAAGGTCTGAAAGTCCTAACACAGACATTTCCATGCATAGAACACCAGTGTCTTCCTTGGGACCTGTGAGCTGTTGTTTGGTTTGGGCCTATAGCATCAGTGATCTTTTCCACAACGCTTGCAGGCTTAGCCAGCCTTCCATCAGGAACTCTCTACTCCCCACAGCCCCCCACCTACTGTACCAAAGATATTATTTCTGACTTCAGTGCACTGATTGGGTTTTCACCTGGCAAGGATACCAACACAACTTTTTTATGCTGAAACCTGAGGAGAACAAGTCTTCAGAAAGTCCATTTTTCAATTATAATAGAAAAACTGCCTATGTAACAATGAAGATACAACACATTAAAATACTAATAAAATGTTATTTGGAAATTATCTAGAATGTCACACTTAAGAGGAAAAAACTTAGTATGTGGTCTATTGCCTTCCAGGTTTTGTTCTCTGCATTTAAGAAAATTACAAGATGGGGGAGATAATGTCTTCATGATATTGTATCTGTGGTTCTATCTGTTTATCACTATAGTTATGCTACTTTCCATAATGATGAGGGTGCTCCACTAGTGTCGGTCAGAGGAAACATTGTTTAGACCTCGGTATGGACCAGGAACTGCTCTCTGTGATGTGTGCATGTTGACATGACACCCCATGGTCTTTCACGTACCTAGGAGACACTGTGTTCAATCCATACACAGATCCATAGTAATGTTTCATGTGGATGGAGAGGTTGATCTGCCTTTTGATCCTGAGTACACCAGACACTGCACTGTATTCCAGATTGGGGGTCAGATACCACAGCTAGCTGTTTCTCTCTGCCCTGGGCACCAATCTGACTCAGCTCTTGCCAGCTAGGTGACTTTGTGCAGATTCATTCACCCATTAACGTCTATGTGTCTCTGCTGCTCAGCTGCCGAAAGGGATGATAGCGCTAAAAATGCTTACCTCACAGTGTTGCTGCTGCTGCTGCTGCTAAGTCGGTTCAGTCGTGTCCGACTCTGCGCAACCCCAGAGACGGCAGCCCACAAGGCTCCCCTGTCCCTGGGATTCTCCAGGCAAGAGTACTGGAGTGGGTTGCCATTGCCTTCTCCGCACAGTGTTGCTATGAGTACTCAAAGACTTCATTACGCGTATATGTACAGAGAGCTAAGCAAGGTCCAGAGGGGAGCTCTTCTTCTTCTGTCTCTTCACTTCTGTTTCCGCTTGTACTAGTAGCTCCCTGTCCCTGCCCCCACGCTTTCACCTCCCCCACCCCTACTCTGCTCTCTCTCCCCTGTGCCCCTGTCCTCAGACTCTCCATCCCAAAACACAGCTGAACATCTCCTCACGATTTACCCCAGAAAATACCCATGCATCACCCTTGGATTAAACAATCATGAATATTAGCAGAAAAGATGAGAAACACAATAAATGGGCAATGCTAAAACTACACAATTCATATCTTCATCAGAGTCAGATCTTCAGAATTTGATATACGAGAATTAGACTTGATAAAACAATGGCAGAAAAGGCAATGCAACGTGGTTCCTTAAATAAGACCTAACACAATGGGGGCACACGGTGTGTTCACGGGTTGAGAAATTCAATATAATTAGGATGTCAGTAGTCCGCATACAGATCCATCAATTTCATACAATTCCAGTCAGAAATTCCAGCAGGATTTTTTGTACATACAGACTAATTGATGATAAAATTTCTGTGGTAAGGCAAAAGAACTAGAATAGCCAAATGATTCTGAAAAACAATGTTGGAGGATTAACACTAACCTGAAATTTACTTTGCACCTTCAACCAAGAGTTGTAAGCAACTAAGTGTCTATGAAGGGATGAATGGATATAGAAAACGTGGTGACACCGGTCAGAACGGCCACCATCAAAAAGTCTACAAACAACAAATGCTGGATAGGGTGTGGAGGAAGGGGAACGCTCTCACTCAGTTGATGGGAACGCAAACTGCTATAGCCACTGCGGAGAACAGTGTGGGATTCCGTTAAAAACTGGGACTAGAACTGCCATGTGACCCAGCAATGCCACTGCTGGGCAGACACCCCGAGGAAACCAGAAGTGAAACAGACACATGTACCCCAACGTTCACTGCAGCACTGTTTACAATAGCTAGGACATGGAAGCAACCTGGATGTCCATTGGCAGACGAATGGATAAGGAAGTTGTGGTACATATACAATGGAATATTACTCAAGTATAAAAAGGAATGCCCTTGAGTCAGTTCTAATGAGGTGGATGAACCTGGAGCCTGTTATACAGAGTGAAGTAAGTCAGAAAAAGAGAAATACTGTATATTAACGCATATATATGGAATTTAGAAAGACGGTACCAATGACCCTACATGCAGGGCAGCAAAGGAGACACGGAGGTAAAGAACAGACTCTGGGACTCAGTGGGAGGAGTGGGTGGGATGATTTGAGAGAATAGCATTGGAACATGTACATCACCATATGAAAATAGATGACCAATATTAAATTCTATGCATGACGCAGGGCACCCAAAGCCGGGACTCTGGGACAACCCCAAGGGATAGGGTAGGGAGGGAGATGGGTGGGGGGTTCAGGATGGGGGGACACGTGAATCCCTATGGCCGATTCATGTTGATGTATGACAAAAACATAACTATATTGTAAAGTAATTATCCTCCAATTAAAATAAATTAATTTAAAAGGAGGAAATGTGGTGATATATACAATGGAATATTATTCAGTCACACAGAAGAAACTTATGCCTTTTGCAACAACATGAATGGACTTCAAAGGCTTTATGCTAAGTGAAAATGGTGAAAGAGAGAAAGACATATATTGTATGTTCTCACGTATTCGCAGAATCTAAAAAAGTCAAACTTACAGAAATAAGAGTTTAGAATGGTGGTTTCCGGGTCCTGGGGAAAATGTTGAATACAGGGTACAAACTTACAGGTATGAGATGAATAAGTTACGTAGATCCAATGTATAGCATGGTGAGTATAATTAACAAAACTGTTTAATACAGTGAAGGCTAAGAGGGTAGATCTGAGATGTTATTTCCTCAACGTTTTTTTAAAAGGATTATGTGAGGGGATAGAGTGCCAACTCTGCCATGGTAATCGTTTTGCCAAATATGTGTGTACCAAACCATCACATTGGCATCTTAAACTTACAGGTTATATGTCAATAATACCTCAAAAAAGGTGGAAAAAATAAGAGAGCCCTGCGTGTTTCTGGCGGGAGAGCCCTCAAGCTATATTCTGTGTCCCTCTGACATCTCCCCATCATTCTTGAACTTTCCCTTATTACTGACATGACAAGGTGAACCAGGCTCATTTATCCTTTCCTTCCTCAGCCTGGGAACCCATCATTTAGTGGAGAAAGGTGTTCAGAAGCTAGGATCTAGGGACTGGTGTAATTAGTGCCATTGGAATGTTGCTGTTTCCAGTAACTTGGGAATACATGTGTGTACACAATCACACACACAAACACGTAGACACACATCTATAGTTATAGATCAGTCTAGCCACATATGCACACCTATCGAATACAAGAAGTTTGCACGGAGACCTTTAATTCCAGTAGAATTCCTCAGAATTTGTTCTAGCTTACTTCCTTTCCATATTGGAAATACCCTTTTCCAAAAATGTGACGTGGCTCTCAGCATTCTTATGTATTTGCCAAGTTGATGAATGCCAGTGTATGTAAGTGATCCTTCCTCCACAAAAAGGTCCTCCTCACAATCTATGCAGAACCATCCCTGGGCCTTGACTTCCACACCTCACTCAACCTTGAATGCATGAAGCAGTTAGCCTCCTTCCCACCCAACCCCCAGGGATATCCTTCATTCCACCTTGGGCTCTGACTCTCCAGGCAGGGATGCCCTTTACACATACACATGCCTTGCCTGGCAACACCTAATGGCTTTAGGACTGACTTGCTCAGGCACAAAAAAGGGAAGGGAAAGAAAGGGTAGGGACAGGAAAAGGTGAATATGTCCTAGTACAGTCAGCCAATCAAGGTGAACTGGGCCAAACCCAAGCAATGTGATGAAGCCAGCCGTGTTTTTTTTTATTCCCCCTCATTGTCTTCCATCTTCCCTTCCTGCCTCTGTCCTTTGCCCCAGTTCCTTTTTCTTCTTAAGTCCTGCCCCCCATCAAGAGTATCAATGTTACGAGGCATGATTCCCACATTATAACTGATCTCTGCTGCTTGGCTGACATTCAGCGTGACATCCCTGCAGCTAGGACACTCAAACTCTCTCTCTCTCTCATGATGGACCAGAAGGCTTCACTCCTAATTTCAGGGATAGGTGGGAGAGACGGTACAGGCCACATGTTGGAGCCTTTAGTCCTTCATCTGGAAATGCGGATGATCACAAATTGTGGGAGAAACAGAGACAGCAGCAACCAGACCCCCTTTCATGCCAAACCCAGTGCATCACAGGACTGCTTGACATTCAGGAACGCACCAAGTAGATTTCCATGCCAGAACAGTTGCATTTATTGTTCCTTCTGTCTGGAACGTTCTTCCCTTAGATAACCCCATGGCCTGCTCCCTCACTTCCTCCAGATCTCTGCTTACTTGCCATCTTTCAGGGAGACTTTCCCTCATTACCTTGAATAAAATAATAACCTCATACCTACATATACCCTTTCCCCTGATCTAGCATTATCTTTCTTCATAGCGCCTGCCACCCTTGATTTATTTACTCACCACCAAGTAAGGAGACTTGGTCAGTTGTGTCCTGTCCCAAACTCCTCCAATACTGTTCAGGTATATGGCAGGTGCTCAGAAAACATTTACTGAAGGATAGTCTGAAGCCAGGCCCTTTGCACACAATGCTAACACGCACAAGTACACTGCAAGACGCGCACTGGCCCCCCTGTATTAATACGATACATACTGAGATTCCAGGAGACAACTTATACGCTCAACAACACACAGTCAGCATGTGAGGTTCAAGACCTCAGAATCATGTCTGCCAGCTTCCACACCCTCAGTTCCTGGACAGAGACTTCACAGCCAAGAACATCAGAGGTTTTATTTCTGACACAAAGACTCCAAGCAGCTCACATAGATACCCAGAGACACCAAAAAGAGCTCACTGAATCTCTGCACAGAGAGCACATAACTCGTCTCAGACCCTCAAACACAACTGAGACCATAACCCTACACACTGTGACAAAGACCCTCCAAACAGACCAAAGTCTTCAAGACGGAAACAAATGAAAACTGCACAGATACTTCACATCGTGGAGACTGACTCGCAAACCACTCGACACTTACCGATCTAATACAAAAACCCTAAACAGAAAGACAGAACTTTTAATAACTCAAGAACATCATATAGCCTTTAGATAAAGTCGCCAGACACATGGAAACCCTGCACCCTGTGCACAGATCCCCAAGCAGCTGATAGTTTACACCTTTAGACAAACCGATCCTTAAAGCAGCTCAGAGACATCACAACTTAGGGCCCAGAATCAAAATCTCAGAGCTCTCACAATCTCACGTGCACACGCCTACACAGAGATCTCACACCCAGGGACTGAAATGCCAGAAAGCTCCAAAAATGCACACACCGGAATACAGGCACATGCATCCTAGAGGCTCACAAAATCCACTCAGATCAAATATCCCACCACGCACAACTCCGCCCAAAGGCTCAAGGAGATCAAATGTACCCGAACAGCACCTGTGTTGTCACACGTAGCGATACACAAGCCCAAGCTCCCTGACACAGGTGACCCTCCGGGGAGACACAGCAAACTCAGAGACCTCTCCCTGGACATGAATTGCAAGCATTTCTGCGAATAACCGTGCGCTGCCACACGATCCAGACTGAGGGAGAGCTGAACAAGACTGAAACGCCGTCACCGTGCACAACCAGCGACTGCGCCAAACCTAGCCACTAACCAGGGTAGCTATTCGACCCCTTCCGGAAAAGCAAAAAAACTCGCAGAACAATTGTATGCTCTAAAAAGCCGCGCAGGGCAACACGCCTCTCGGCCTCAGTTCCAGCGCTGCGATCCCAATGCCTGTAACAGCCAGCCAGCCAATTGGAACTGGGCAGGAGACGAAGCAGGGCAGAAGTCGCGGGACTTCCGTCTTCTATTCGCGCCCAGGAAGAGCTAATTCCGGCGATCACGCGGTGACCAATCAATTCCCAGAACGCTTCAGAGATGCCATACCCCAAACTGGCAGCCCATCTCGCTCCGTAGCCGTCCCCCCTCGGATGTAACCATGTAGAAACGAAGGGGTCGAATTGGAAACGAGAGGAAGACAGTTGAGGCTTAATACCGGTGACCACTCGCACTCAAATGCAGCGGGAAGACGGAATGGAGCAAAAGGGGATGGACCCAGTGGTGCCACGAATGCCTCCGCTGGGAACTCTGGTCGATGCCTGACGCTGTGTAAAAGTACTCTCTTTGTTGTCATGCGCCCCCTCGAATGGTACCTTCCAGAGTGGGTGGTCTTTCCGCTACCCCTTTGTGGTACATCCCAGGACAGAACTGTTTGATCTCGCACGCCCCTTGGTGGTGAGACTGAGGAACAGCCGATGTAGATGCTGGTGGACAATTAGCAGATGATCCTACAAGGGTGGAAAGGCAAAGTTAGGATGAAATCCCCACCGATTGCTGCAATCTTGGACTCAGAAAAATGTCTTCATAAACTGAAGATTACTTCTCTGTAGTGGCCACTATCGTAACGGGAAGCATTGAAAGCATTTTCTCTGTGCTGGTCATTGTGCTTGTTTGTGCTTTCTTTCCTGTTTAATACAGGATAGGTCTCAATGGGGAAAGCCAGCCACAGTCCCCCAGCGGGCAGGGGAGAGAAAACTTCGAACTGGGATCTGAAGGTCTGGAGTGGGGAAGGCCTCTGTCGTTGACTGCGAGTAATATGTGAGAAGGACAACACGACTTTTCATTCTGTTAGGAAAGGGGTCAACCCCGAGGGGACCCAAGGACACCGTGTAGGTGAGATAAAGACCATGGCTTTGTCACCATCTTGTCATCCTTGTATATGTCCCTAGCAGAATCTTTAGCGTGTTTAGCTATGCCTCTCTCAACAAGTTTAAATTTGCTTTTTCATTCCGACATTCATTCATCCTGTCCACATTTTCTGTCAAGCACAGCCATGTGTGTTAGGAAAGAGAAAATCAACTTTGGCTTCGTGGAACTTACATTGTGTTGGGGTCATACAGCCCCCAAAGATAAGTAATTTATCAGGTGTTCATAACTGCTGTGATTAACATTAAACCGGGATAGTGAAATAGAGAGAGAGGATGATATCTAGAAAGAGTGGCCAGGGGAATTTCTTCTAAGATTGTGACATTTGAGCAAAAGCCTAGAGGAGATGCCTATCTGGGAGAAAAGTATCCCAGACAGAGTTAAGGCCAGTGGAAAAACTGGGGAGTGGAACTCAGTGTAGTGTGTATAAAAAGAATGAGGAGGGCTATGTGACTGTCATAGCATGATGGAGGGAGAGCCAGGAGATCAGATGAGAGCAGTGATGAGGGGCGGGTCCCCTAGGGCCTTCTGGCCATAGCGGGGACTTTGACTTGAGCCACAGGAGGGTTCTTACCAGAGAAGCCCCCAGGGTTCTTTCAGAGGCCCAGATCACCCAATGCTTGTTGAGGAGCTCTAGATTCATCCCAGGAAAACCACAGACCCTCTGCAGCTGAACATGCCTTTCCTGGAATGCCCTACACTCAAGGGGAATCCCCCCTACTGCTCCCAGTGAACAACCGTGTCAATTGATGATACCCTCAGGAGAGACAGAGGAAGGACCCTCACGGTATGAGTGAGGTCACGGTCAGTCTCATAAAGGCAAAGAGGGAGGATGTAACAGGCACAGAGATGGCAGGCAGAAAGACAAAGATGGAACATTGGACAGGGACAGAGAGACTATTTCTGGCAGCAAAGGATCCCCAATTAGCACCCACACGTGGGCCCCCAGCCCTGCTACTGGACGATGTACCTATCTATAGGGGAGAAAAGAAACTGGTCCCCCTGCCCCCGCCCCCCCCCCACCAGGGACTGTCTCTTGGAAATGACTCAGTTGCCCATGGGCTGGGTCTTAATTATGCTCCCTTGGCACACATTAGGTTCCTCTGCTCTGATCAAGACAATGAGATGTTCCAGTCATGGGGAGGCTCATGCTGTACACAGGGTCCCTCACAACCTGTCCAGCCCTGTCTGCCCTCCTGCTGACCTCAGTGCCAAGGAGTGCTTGAATGGGGGAAAGAGAGGCATGGATCTCTGCATTTGTGGTGGAGCCTCATGCAAATTGGTGAATGTGAGGTTTCTCCCCACCTGCTTGGAGGCTCACCTCTGTATTTTCCACCACCATGTCCCAAGGGAATGTGCAGATTACATTCCATACATCAGGTAAGAAGCTGGGTGTGTGAAGGGGAGACACAGAGACATATCCTGACAGTGAGACAGTCACGGGGTCCTTGGGGCCCTGTACCAACTCCTCCCTCCCCCACTACCTGGCCAGGGTTCTGCTGAGTCTTCCCTGTCTCCTCCAAGGAGCCCAAGCCTACATCCAGTTCCTCCTGTCCTCATTAGCTGCGACCTTCCGTCTGCACTGGGCCTTGGGCTCCCATCTGCAAATGGTGGCCTCTTTGTCGTGGGTTGGGCAGATTGTCTGAGTGAGTGTGTGTACACAGTGTTTTCACAGGGCCCCTATCAAGGGTGGTGGTCATGTCAGGAAGTATTGTTCTTATCAGTATTGTTACCACGGGCTGCTGTGTACTGCACATGACTTTCCCTCCCTGAGGATGGGGCCACAAGCTTTTATCTCTGTAGGGAGGCATGGTAGAAATCGTAGCGAATGTGATATCACAGGTCTACTTCTAAGACCCATCAGAGTGGGGTCCATCCAGCCTTCCTCTTAAGACTACTCTCATATGCGGATCCATGAGCAGCTCAGAGACCAACCCTCTGAACAAAACCCTCCCAAATAGTTCAGAGACTTCATGCCTGGGGCAGATATCCATGAACAGTTCAGAGAGACTCATCCTGGAGAGCAACCCAAAACAGCTCAAATACGTCACACCTGAGGACACAGACCCTAACCATCTTAGACAATTCCAACTCTCAGTTCAGTTCAGTCATTCAGTCGTGTCCGGCTCTTTGAGAGCCTGTGGACTGCAGCATGCCAGACCTCCCTGTCCATCGCCGACTCCCGGAATTTACTCAAACTCACGTCCATTGAGTCGGTGATGCCATCCAACCATCTCATCAGCTGTCATCCCCTTCTCCTCCTGCCTTCAATCTTTCCCAGCATCAGGGTCTTTTCAAATGAGTCAGTTCTTCGCATCAGGTGGCCAAAGTATTGGAGTTTCAGTTTCAGCATCTGTCCTTCCAATGAATATCTAGAACTGATTTCCTTTAGGATGGACTGGTTGGATCTCCTTGCAGTCAAAGGGACTCTCAAGAGTCTTCTCCAACACCACAGTTCAAAAGCATCAATTCTTCAGTGCTCAGCTTTCTTTATAGTCCAACTCTCACATCCATACATGACTACTGGGAAAACCATAGCCTTGACTAGATGGACCTTCTTTGGCAAAGTAATGTCTCTGCTTTTTAACATGCTGTCTATGTTGGTCCTAATTTTTCTTCCAAGGAGCAAGCGTCTTTTAATTTCATGGCTGCAGTGACCATCTGCAGTGCTTTTGGAGCCCCCCCAAAATAAAGTCTGTCATTGTTTCCACTGTTTCCCCTTCTATTTGCCATGAAGTGATGGGACCAGACGGAGAAGGCAATGGCACCCCACTCCAGTACTCTTGCCTGGAAAACCCCATGGATGTAGGAGCCTGGTAGGCTGCAGTCCATGGGGTCGCTAAGAGTCAGACACCACTGAGCGACTTAACTTTTACTTTTCACTTTCCTGCATTGGAGAAGGAAATGGCAACGCACTCCAGTCTTCTTGCCTGGAGAATCCCAGGGACTGGGGAGCCTGGTGGGCTGCTGTCTGTGGGGTCGCACAGAGTTGGACACGATGAAGTGACTTAGCAGCAGCAGCAGATGGAACCAGATACCGTGATCTTAGTTTTCTGAATGTTGAGTTTTAAGCCCACTTTTTCACTCTCCTCTTTCACTTTCTTCAAGGGACTCTAGTTCTTCTTCACTTTCTGCCATAAGGGTGATGTCATCTGCATATCTGAGGTTATTGATATTTCTCCTGGCAATCTTGATTCCAGCTTGTGCTTCATCCAGCCCAGCGTTTCTTATGATGTACTCTGCATATAAGTTAAATAAGCAGGGTGACCATATACAGCCTTGAGTTACCCCCTTTTCCTATTTGGAACCAGTCTGT
Organism: Bos indicus x Bos taurus; assembly: GCF_003369695.1. NCBI lineage: Eukaryota > Metazoa > Chordata > Mammalia > Artiodactyla > Bovidae > Bos > Bos indicus x Bos taurus. Next base: position 52,826,771 of record NC_040105.1, read on the forward strand.
TGTTCCATGTCCAGTTCTGGTTGTTGCCTCCTGACCTGCATACAGATTTCTCAAGAGACAGGTCAGGTGATCTGGTATTCCTATCTCTTTCAGAGTTTTCCAGAGTTTCTTGTGGTCCACGCAGTCAAGGGCTTTGGCATAGTCAATAAAGCAGAAGGAGGTGTTTTTCTGGAACTCTTTTCCTTTTTCTATGATCCAAAGGATGTTGGCAATTTGATCTCTGGTTCCTCTGCCTTTTCTAAATCCAGCTTGAACATCCGGTCTCAGGTAAATTCAGATCCTGAAGACAAACAGAATTACTCCCAGCCAGTTCTACAAGTGTTAAATTTGGTTGCTGACCTAAAGTGCATTCTGAAGCAATTTAGGGTGAAAAACAGTGTGAGGCACACTGTGCTTTGGACAAGTTGGCCTTTATTTATTTACAGATACCTCAGGAAAAGGTTCGGTGACCCTAGAGTCTTGCATCTTCCACACACAGAAAAGCATGAAAATAATGAACTTGTGACATCTGATCTCTGTGTTTCACAGTAATCTTTTACCAATATGCACGCTTGACTGCATGTAGTTCCTAGGCAAAAATCATACTGACTTCTCTGCTACCTCCTCCAAGCAGTTTCCTCAGAGCTAACGGAGGAGCTGTGTCCTGGGTTGTAGTTCCCAGGAGACTCCAAATCCAACTTAAACTCATAACTCTCCTGTTGTATGCTTTTCTGTTTTTTAATTTATTTTATTTATTTATTTATTTTGCTGTTGACTGGTTTTTCTTAAAGTCCATAAATAAGAGAGTAATTCATACCCAAAATGTTACAGACATTGTTTACATAGTGAAACTCTGAAATCTGTTTTGTTGTTTTCTGCTTTCTCTACTTTTCAATTTTTCTTTAATGAGTATGGAGTTCTTTCATATTTTTTTCTTTTGCAAGAATTTATTTTATTTATTTATTTTTTTACTTTACAATATTGTATGGGTTTTTGCCATACATCAACATGAACCTGCCACGGGTGTACCCGTGTTCCCCATCCTGAACCCCTCCTCCCACCTCTCTCCCCATCCCATCCCTCTGGGTCATCCCAGTGCACCAGCCCCAAGCATGCTGTATCATGCATGGAACCTGGACTGGCGATTTGTTTCACATATGATATTATACATGTTTCAGTGCCATTCTCCCAAATCATCCCACCCTCACCCTCTCCCACGGAGTCCAAAAGACTGTTCTATTCATCAGTGTCTCTTTTGTTGTCTCGCATACAGGGTTATCATTACCATGTTTCTAAATTCCATATATATGCATTTTTATACTGTATTGGTGTTTTGCTTTCTGGATTACTTCACTCTGTACAATAGGCTGCAGTTTCATCTACCTCATTAGAACTGATTCAAATGTATTCTTTTTAATGGCTGAGTAATACTCCATTGTGTATAGGTACCACAGCTTTCTTATCCATTCGTCTGCTGATGGACATCTAGGTTGCTTCCATGTCCTAGCTATTACAAACAGTGCTGTGATGAACATTGGGGTACACGTGTCACTTTCAATTCTTGTTTCCTCAGTGTGCATGCCCAGCAGTGGGATTGCTGGGTCGTATGGCAGTTCTAGTTCAAGTTTTTTAAGGAATCTCCACACTGTTCTGCATAGTGGCTGTAAGAGTTTGCATTCCCACCAACAGTGTAGGAGGGTTCCCTTTTCTACACACCCTGTCCAGCATTTATTGCTTATAGACTCTTGGATGGCAGCCATTGTGACTGGCGTGAAATGGTACCTCATTGTGGTTTTGATTTTGTATGGTTTTAAGCAGACACTACTCTAGCTAACAGCTCTCCTTTAGCTCGGAGGCTTCACCCCCCTCCCCCAGAGCCTACAGCCTGCACCCTGGGACAGAGAGCCCCACATCTTTCCCTCTGGGCTGCTGTGTTGGCATTTGCACTGAGTCTCTGTTCCGTCAACCCCAAGGGAGCGAGGCCTCCAGTCCTGCAGTCCCTGCAGTCTGCATTCATCAGCATGTCATCCTGAGAAAGGCAGATTCATCCCAGGGGTGGGGATTGCCTGAGAGCTGAGGGGTTCTGAAATTGATTTCCCATGTGTGGGTCCTTGGAATGGACTTAACCCACCCTGGCCACCTCTGGTCGTGGCAACGTTGTATCCTGCCCCACGGGAGGTTCAGAGGGAATCCCAGATTCACAGAACGAGTCCCAGGGACCTGGTCCTCTCTGTCATGTCTCAGCACACACTGTGGGCCACTGAATTCTGGAGATAGGAGAGGTCTTCCCCTCACTGTGCCTATGAGAGCTCCCTTACATCCCTCTAATCAGCTGTCATTTCCCAGAGTCCCTCTCCTGGTGACAGTGCCACAAATCCTCTCTATCCCCAAATCCCCACCCTCTCCCCTCACCTTCCACCAGGCCTCCCTCCCACTCCAGGAGCCTCTTTAGCCCCTCTCCTAGCCCTGCTCACAGGGCCTCAGGTACATCCTCACCCCATTTGTGGCCTCTCACCCAGCACCTGCACTGCCTCAGACGATCCCCTGAGGACCTTGCCTGGTCCCTGCATTCTGCAGGACACCTCTCTCCTGCCCACACACAGGTGTCTGTCTTAAAGTCCTGGTGAGGGCTGAACTGAAAATCTCTCCAGGATCCAGAGAAAATCCAGACCCAGACCATGCGTCCAAGCACTTCCCTCAGGGCTGGGGGGAAAGGGAGGGGGTCTCTGAGAGAAAGAGCTGGGCTCAAGGTCCTGCAGGGGTGACAGGGTTTTCTTCAAGTGAGATGGCACCTTAGAAGTGCTTAGGGCACTGCAACTCAGACAATTGATTGCCTAGAACTCAGAGATGCCCCAGGGATGCCAGCTGACTCCTAGAGTGACCTCACTAAAGCAGCCACTGACGGGAAGCGTCTGCAGCCTGTTTACTGGGCAGCGAACACTCCTGAAGACTGGGTTCCAGTGCTCCTCCAGTGCTCAGGCCCAAGACCCCCACTGCAAGGAGATGCAACCACTCCATTCTAAATGAGATCAGGCCTGGGATTTCTTCGGAAGGAATGATGCTAAAGCTGAAACTCTAGTACTTTGGCCATCTCATGTGAAGAGTTGACTCATTGGAAAAGACTCTGATTCTCGGAGGGATTGGGGGCAGGAGGAGAAGGGGACGACTGCCGGGAGCCGGTGAGGCATTCCACTCGTGACAAAGGTCATGAGGAAGGAGGCTCGGCATACGCAAAGGCGGGATCGAGCCTCAGGAGTCCGCCCGGATATTCTCGAGCATTTTCCCCCAAAAAAACCAGAGTCTGCCTACTTTATTGCTTTGTGCTCTCACCTCTGACTCTACTGGGGGCTGTCCCCTACCACCATCTCGCTCTCTCTGTCAAAGAGTTAACTTACAGCTCCAATTAATAAAGTTCCTGGGCAATTAGGAGTGTTTAAATCCAAACCCCTCAGATGGCTCTCTAAATCGCCTGACAAGTTTACCCGGACTCCTGCAGCTATGCATAAGATTGTTTACAGTCTCCCAGCCTTGAGAGGCATGGGAAGCTTAAGATATTCAAATAGCTTAGAGCCTCTCAGAGAGTTAGAAACTGTCAGAATAAACTAGTAAAGGATTTCATTGATGAGTCAATGTTTGTTGCCAAGTTTTCACATCCCCTAAATTGTATCCTTGAATATGTATTAATTAATAGTTGGTATATAGAAAAAATAAGTAGTGGCCTTCGTGTTAGTAACTTTAGACCCTTAAGGTAATAAATTCTTTCCTTTGTTGTAAACCCATTACACATCCGCCCTATAGGAATGCAATTTTATCTTTGGAAGATGGCGCCAAATCTTAAAATAATTACTCTTAGAGAAAATAAGTCTTTGTTGATAAGTCCTTGTCAAGAGTCATAAAATGTTAGTAGGCCTTCTGGCCATAAGATGATGTAAATCACCTAAACCATTTGTATACGATAAATTTGCAGGAAAGAAACCTTGGTTTTTGATAAGAATCAAAAACTGCTGACTTTGCATCCCCTATTATCCTCTATGTGTAACTTAGGGTATAAAAGCCCCTGTTGAAAATAAAGCTACGGGCCTTGCTCACCAGCGCTTGGTTTCCCCATGTCATTCTTCCCTTTAACTTCCAGCTGAGTCTCCATCTGGAGCGCGGAACCCACCACGCTTACTAATTATGCCTGGGCTTCTAAGACCCACTCGAGAAGGTGTCTAGGGTGAGGCACCTTCCGCTATTCGAGAGGGCGCCTGCGGCCTACGTAAGTGGTGCAAACTTCTTGTCTTGAAGTTTTATTGGTCTCCCGCGTAAACCAAGCTACTCAGCCTCTTTTCTCCACTGAATTTTCCTACTGAGCTATCCTCATTCTATTATTCTTTATGTCTCTAATTAGCATATAAATAGTCGCCTAGGCCGTCTCTCCTTCGAATACCCTGGATCAGCTGGGGCTGGTCCCCAGCAGACGACAGAGGATGAGATGGCTGTATGGCATCACTGACTCGATGGACGTGCGTCTAAGTTAACTCCGGGAGTTGGTGATGGACAGGGAGGCCTGGCGTGCTGTGATTCATGGGGTCGCAAAGAGTCGGGCACGACTGAGTGACTGAACAGAACTGACTGAACCGTGCTCAGCCTCCCTCCTACACAACTGGTTAAGTCCATGATGAGCAGAGGTCTAAGTATCCTGTTTACTGCAACAGAGTGTCTGCTCCAAGAATGATGTGCCGGGGTAGTAAACAAGCTTTACTTCTCCTGCCTTAGTAATGGGCATTACCTTTACTGATGGACAGCATTTGGGAAGCACCTATGAAAGTGAAAAATCCTTACAAAATCTTCGTCCTTGTTGATTTAATATTAAGAATCAATTAATTTAATATACCACATCAGTAGAATAAGGGAGAAAAAACTACATTATCATCTCAGTAGCTACCTAAAAAGCACTGGACAAAATTCAGCATGTGTTCAAGATACAAAGACTCAAAATAGAAGTAGAAGGCAACATTTTCAATCTGATATAAAACATGTATGAAAATCCCACAGCTATCATCGTACTTAATGATAAAAGGCAGAAGTAGTTCCCCCTGAAAATCAGGAACAATAGAAGGATTTCATCTCTTACCACTTCTATTCCACATTGTCCTGGAGGTTCTGGACAGGGTAATTAAGCAAGGGAAAGAAATAAAATGAATCTACATTGGAAAAGAAGTAAAACTATTCTATTTGAGGTGACGTAATCTTTTGTGGGAGCTCTCAATGACCTTTTATATATTCCAGAGACACAGAGTCTGCCTGGTTGATCATGTGCATTTCATCTGCAGCTTGTACAGCTGGTGGGAGGGTTTTGGGTCTTCTTCTTTAGTCACACTGCCCCTGGGTTATACTTGTGGTTTTATTTTCACATCTGCATTTGGGTCGTCCACTGGGGTTTGCTCCTGAGGCTGCCCTGGAGGACTTGGGTTTGCCCCTGTGAGGGCCAGGTGTGGAGGTGGTGCAGCTGCTTGAGTCACAGAGGTTCTGGTAACACCAGGTACTCAAGGGAGTTGGTGGCTATAATTCCTCAGCAGGAATTATAGCGCTCTAGAAGGGTATGGCAACCAGTATTGGCCAATATGCTCCAGTATTCTTGCCTGGAGAACCCCTCTCCCTGACAGAGAAGCCTGGCAAGCCACAGTCCACAGGGTCGAAGAGAGTTGGACACTACCGAAGTCACCCTGAATGCTTAGACATAAGACATTTTTTTGCCTGTGGCAGCTCTGCCCCAGTGGGAGTTGAGTGTGAATGTTGCACAGCAGCTTGGCTTGCAGGGACCCTGGCGGTGCCAAGTGTGCAGGGACACGGACTGCCTCCGCTGCAGGAGTTATGGCCCTATGAGAGTCTTTTTTTTTCAAGCCTCTTGTAGCTTGCAATCAGAAGGCCTCTTTAGCCAGTCTTTCACCATAGCTCCGCCCATTCAGGCACTTAGAGGGCTTCCTTACCTGGGGTCCTTCTCTGTTGTTCCTGCATCAGGCACTTAAAGGGGCACCCTCGGTGGAGTCCTACTCTGTAGTTCTGTGCATCAGGCATTTGATGAGCCAGCCTCTCTATTGTTCAGCTGCCAATTCTGGCATGTGGGGGTTGAGAGGCTATGGTGATGGCTCCACCCCCTACACAAGACTCAGTGGTATCACCTTACTTCTATGGCTGCCGGCATTTCCTCCACAAGCATTTCCCACCACAGTCTCCTCCCTCACATCCCCTCCATCAGTCTCTCTGCAGTCAACAGCAGCCCTCGACCTGGGATTGCTCCACAATCCCTAAACTCCAGCTTCCAGCCACTGTGCCATCTAGGGTATGTATGGCAGCAGCAAGGATGTCTGATTCTCATTACATTTAGGCTGCCACAGATGAGCTGTTTTGCTGTCAGCCTTAAATGTTTCTCCTCTGACTCAGACAATTGCCCCGATGTGGGGATCGGACCCCTGCTTCAGTTCCCCCACCCGCCGAGGGTAGGTCCAGCCCTACTAACACTCCCGTTCTCCCCCCTAGTTTCTTCATCCTACCAAGTTTTGCGTGGGTCTATGTATTCTTTTCCACTGGTCAGGTACTCCTGTCTGCACTCAGCTGGTGTTCTGCATGCACTTCCGTGTCTGAGGGTATATTCCTGAGGTATCCGTGGAGAGAGATGTATTCCCCATCCACCTACTCCTCTGCCATCTTGTCAATCCATGATATAACCGTGTGTATAGAAAATCCTCAAGAACCGCCCTCTCACCACGGAGACTATTAGACCTAATACAGGGGCTCGACAGGTTTACAGAATACAAGGTCATATAAAAAGAGCAAATAGATCTCTATACACGTTCAAGACTTGTAGAATACAAACTACAAAACGTTGCTGAGTGAAATCAAAGACCGTCTAGATAAATGGAAATTTCACTTCAGTTCAGTCACTCAGTTGTGTCCGACTCTTTGCGATCACATGGACTGTAGCATGCCAGGCTTCCCTGTCCAGCACCAACTTCTGGAAATCAGATTTTTATGAATCGGGAGATCACATTTATGGGTTGGAAGACTTACTATTGTGTTAAGATGGCAGTACTCCCCTAATAGAGGCCTATCAAAATTCAAACTGCTCTTTTCCCCCAGAAATGAACAAACTGATCCTAGAATTCTAAGAATTAAAAGGGTCCTGGGAGAGCCAAAACAGTGTGGAGAAAGAACAAATACTTACACTACCTAATTTCAAAACCCACTTCAAAACTACAATAATCAAGACATTATGGTACTGACATTCAGATCAGATCAGTCGCTCAGTCGTGTCCGACTCTTTGTGACCCCCATGAATCGCAGCACACCAGGCCTCCCTGTCCATCACCAACTCCCTGAGTTCACTGAGACTCACATCCGTCGAGTCACTGATGCCATCCAGCCATCGAATCCTCTGTCGTCCCCTTCTCCTCCTGCCTCCAATCCCTCCCAGCATCAGAGTCTTTTCCAGTGAGTCAACTTTTCGCATGTGGTGGGCAAGGTACTGGAGTTTCAGCTTTAGCATCATTCCTTCCAAAGAAATCCCAGGGCTGATCTCCTTCAGAATGGACTGGTTGGATCTCCTTGCACTCCAAGGGACTCTCAAGAGTCTTCTTTAACACTACAGTTTAAAAGCATCAATTCTTCGGCACTCAGCCTTCTTCACAGTCCAACTCTCACATCCATACATGACCACAAGAAAAACCGTAGCCTTGACTAGACGAACCTTCTTTGGCAAAGTAATGTCTCTGCTTTTGAATATGCTAGTTAGGTTGGTCATAACTTTCCTTCCAAGGAATAAGCTTCTTTTAATTTCATGGCTGCAGTCACCATCTGTAGTGATTTTGGAGCCCAGAAAAATAAAGTCTGACACTGTTTCCACTGTTTCCCCATCTATTTCCCATGTTGAGCCAACTTTTTCACTCTCCACTTTCACTTTCATCAAGAGGCTTTTTAGTTCCTCTTCACTCTGCCGTAAGGGTGTTGCCATCTGCATATCTGAGGTTATTGATATTTCTCTCGGCAATCTTGATTCCAGCTTGTGTTTCTTCCAGTCCAGCGTTTCTCATGATGTACTCTACATATAAGTTAAATAAACAGGGTGACAACATACAGCCTTGACGTACTCCTTTTCCTATTTGGAACCAGTCTGTTGTTCCATGTCCAGTTCTAACTGTTGCTTCCTGACCTGCATACAAATTTCTCAAGAGGCAGATCAGGTGGTCTGGTATTCCCATCTCTTTCAGAATTTTCCACAGTTTATTGTGATCCACACAGTCAAAGGCTTTGGCATATTCATTAAAGTTGAAATAGATGTTTTTCTGGAACTCTCTTGCTTTTTCGATGATCCAGCGGAAGTTGGCAATTTGATCTCTGGTTCCTCTGCCTTTTCTAAAACCAGCTTGAACATCAGAAAGTTCACGGTTCACGCATTGCTGAAGCCTGGCTTGGAGAATTTTGAGCATTACTTTATAGTATGTGAGATGAGTGCAATTGTGTGGTAGTTTGAGCATTTTTTGGCATTGCCTTTCTTTGGGATTGGAATGAAAACTGACCTTTTCCAGTCCTGTGGCCACTGCTGAGTTTTCCAAATTTGCTCGGATATTGAGTGCAGCACTTTCACAGCATCATCTTTCACGATTTGGAATAGCTCCACTGGAATTCCATCACCTCCACTAGCTTTGTTCGTAGTGATGCTTTCTAAGGCCCACTTGACTTCACATTCCAGGATGTCTGGCTCCAGGTGAGTGATCACACCATCGTGATTGTCTGGGTCGTGAAGATCGTTTTTGTACAGTTCTTTTGTGTATTCTTGCCATCTCTTCTTAATATCTTCTGCTTCTGTTAGGTCCATACCATTTCTGTCCTTTATCGAGCTCATCTTCGCATGTAATATTCCTTTGGTATCTCTGATTTTCTTGAAGAGATCCCTAGTCTTTCCCATTCTGTTGTTTTCCTCTATTTCTTTGCATTGATTGCTGAAGAAGGCTTTATTATCTCTTCTTGCTATTCTTTGGAACTCTGCATTCAGATGTTTACATCTTTCCTTTTCTGCTTTGCTTTTCACTTCTCTTCTTTTCACAGCTATTTGTAAGGCCTCCCCAGACAGCCATTTTGCTTTTTTGCATTTCTTTTCCATGGGAATGGTCTTGATCGCTGTCTCCTGTACAATGTCACGAGCCTCATTCTGACATTAGGATTGTATATAGACAGATAACGGAATAGAATGGAGAGTCAAGAAACAAGCCCATATCTCTATGGGCATTTGATTATTGTGAGGGGTGTAGAGGCCATTCAGTGGCTAAGAATAATGTTTCAACAAATGGTTTTGGGATAACTGGATGTTCACATGTAAAAGAATCAGTTTCGACCTATACCTCACACTGTATATAACAATTAACTAAAAGTTGATAAAACACCTAAATATAAGAGCTAAAACTATAAAGCACTCAGAAGAAAACAGAGATGTAAATGTTAATCTTGGATTAGGCAATGATTTCCTAGATAGGATACAAAAAGTGCAAGCACCAAAGAAACAAAAATAGACAATTTGGAATCATCAAAGTTAAAACTTTTATCTTTCAAATGGTACTATCAAGAATGTGAGACATCTAGGGCAACTACTGGATGCTGGCAGGGAGCCTTGAAACCCAGGCGGACCAGAGGAACACCAGAGCAACCCTGTATGATGTGGGGGTGGGGAGCGAGGGGGGAGTTGTGGAGGCTATTTGGGGTTACTGTTCCTGACGGTCAGCTAGGGGAGAAAAGGCTTCCTACACCTGCAGAGGCACTGAAGGGGATCAGTGGGGATGGCGAGAGACCCTTGGGTTTTTGTTTTTTTAATTAATCTATTTATTTTAATTGGAGGCTAATTACTTTACAGTATTATGGTGGTTTTTGCCATACATTCACATGAATCAGCCATGAGTGTACAGGTGTTCCCCATCCTGAGCGGCCCTCTCACCTCCCTCCCCATCCCGTCCCTCAGGGTCATCCCAGTGAACCAGCGCTGAGCACCCTGTCCCATGCATCGAACCTGGACTGGAGATCTAGTTCCCATATGATAATAAGCATGTTTCAGTGTTATTCTCTCAAATCATCGCACCCTCGCCTTCTACCACCAGATCCAAAAGTCTGTTCTTTACATCTGTGCCTCTTTTGGACAGAAATGTTATGGATCTAACAGAAGCAGAAGATATTAAGAAGAGGTGGCTAGAATACAGACAAGAACTATACATAAAAAGATCATAATGCCCCAGATATCAACGATGGTGTGATCATTCACCTAGAGTCAGACATCCTGGAATATGAAGTCAAGTGGGCCTTGGGAAGCATGACTATGAACAAAGCTAGTGGGATAGCTTTTGCACCAACTCGATGGACATGAGTTTGAGTGAGCTCTGGGAGTTGGTGATGGACAGGGAGCCCTGCCATGTTGCATTCCATGGGCTCACAAAGAGTGGGACATGACTTAGCGACTAAACTGAAGTTGTTTAGGGTAGACTATAGGTAAGGAAATAACTTAAAAATAGTGGGAAAATCAGTAAAGAATTTTAAATGCTACGTTAGAAAATACCCATTTAATGCAAAAGAAAGCTGTAACATGAGACCGTAGAATAAAACAGCATGAGACAGAAAAATATATTGGCAGATGTAAGTCTGTATCAACATGAAATGTGAATAGATACAATAATACAATCAAAAGGCAGACATTGAGATACCAGTTTAAAAATCAAAACAAGATCCAACCCTATGTTCTCTACAGAGGACACAGTTTAGATTTTAAGATAATAAATTACTGTGTGTGTGTGTGTGTGTGTGTGTGTCTGTGTCTGTGTCTGTGTGTGTGTTCAGTTGCCCAGTCGTATCCAACTCTTTGGGCTCCCATGGACTATACCTGCCAGGAATCCTGTTCATGGAATTTTCCAGACGAGAACACTGGAGTGAGTTGCCATTTCCTACTGCAGGGGATCTTTCAGACCCAGGGATCACACCTGAGTCTCCTGCATTGGCAGGTGGGCTCTTTATGACCAGCACCAATGTGAAGCCTTATATGACCCAGCACTTCTACTCCTAGACCATTTTAACCAAGAGAAATGAAAACATGCTCACACAGTGGCCTGCACTCAAATATTCCACACATGTATTTCCAATAGCCACATGTAGAAAGAGCCCAGTTATTCAACAACTGGTATACAGATGAAAGAAAAACAAAAGAGTATACCTGTACAAAGGAATACTACATGGTAAAAAAAAAAAAAAAAAGAAAGAAAGAAACTACTAATGCATGTAAGAGGAAGGATGTGTCTCCACTGTGCAAATGAGAGAAACCAGACACAGAAGGCTACATATTATGATTTCACGTCAATTGATTTTTTGAAAAGGCACAACTATTCGCACAGAAATGTATCTGGGTTTGCCAGGGTACAGGAGTGGAAAAAGGAGTCTGAATGCAAACACGCCAAGGGAGCATTTTTGAATGATGGGCCATTTTCTACATTTTTATTGTGGTAGCATTTATACCACGGTATAAATTTGTCAAAACTCTACAAACTATAATGTTTAGTTCAGTTCAGTTCAGTCACTCAGTCGTGTCCGACTCTTTGCGACCCCATGAACTGCAGCACACCAGGCCTCCCTGTCCATCAGCAACTCCTGGGGTTCACTGAGACTCACATCCATCAAGTCACTGATGCCATCCAGCCATCTCATCCTCTGTCATCCCCTTCTCCTCCTGCCCCCAATCCATCCCGGCATCAGAGTCTTCCAATGAGTCAACTCTTCACAGGAGGTGGCCAAAGTACTGAAGTTTCAGCTTTAGCATCATTCCCTCCAAAGAAATCCCAGGGCTGATGTCCTTCAGAATGGACTGGTTGGATCTCCTTGCAGTCCAAGGGACTCTCAAGAGTCTTCTCCAACACCACAGTTCAAAAGCATCAATTCTTCGGCGCTCAGCCTTCTTCACAGTACAACTCTCACATCCATACATGACCACAGGAAAAACCATAGCCTTGACTAGACAGACCTTTGTTGGCCAAGTAATGTCTCTGCTTTGGAATATGCTATTTAGGTTGGTCATAACTATTCTTCCAAGGAGTAAGCGTCTTTTAATTTCATGGCTGCAGTCACCATCTGCAGTGATTTTAGAGCCCAGAAAAATAAAGTCTGACACTGTTTCCACTGTTTCCCCATCTATTTCCCATGAAGTGATGGGACCGGATGCCATGGTCTTTGTTTTCTGAATATTGAGTTTCAAGCCAACTTTTTCACTCTCCACTTTCAATTTCATCAAGATGCTTTTTAGTTCCTCTTCACTTTCTGCCATAAGGGTGATGTCATCTGCATATCTGAGGTTATTGATATTTCTCCTAGCAATCTTGATTCCAGCTTGTGCTTCTTCCAGCCCACCGTTTCTCATGATGTACTCTACATATAAGTTAAATAAACAGGGTGACAATATACAGTCTTGACGTACTCCTTTGTATACAAATTATACCTTAATACTTTTTTTTAAAGGAAAAGGAACATTTAAGTTTTAAATATTGGTTATTGTATCCATTTAGACCATGGGCCCCAAAACATAAAAATCTTATTTTGGAATTCTTCCCAGACCTGGCCAACTTCTAGGATTCCCCATAACAATTTCATACTCTTATGACAGAACACATAAACGTGTTCTTAACCACGTTTACAACTCCCTCTCCTTCACCTCAAGTCCAAATTCTTGCTGAGTTCTGTCCATTTTATTTCGTAAACGTCTAATGTGTCTCCTTTTACGCATGTCCATCACATCTGCTCTAGTCCAAGCCTCCCTCCATTTAATTGTCAACCCCCCTTCTCACTGGTCTCTTACATCCACTGAGTGTGTCTGTCTCCCTATTCCCGCCCTCTCCCTCCCTCTCTTACAGTTGCAGAGCTGTCTATGTGTTTCTAGATAAAGGCTACTCTCCTATACAAGGACTTGAAGGCATGGTCTAGCCCCTGTCTACCTTGCTAGCAACATTGAAAGTAGAGCTTCAGTTTCTTGTCCCTCTTATCAGACTTCCTTCGCATCCGCCAATTTCCTAAGCTTCTCCACTTAGATTGTCCCCACGTTCTGAAGTCTTCTGGTTTGTAAACTCCTTCAAACTAGGCTTCAACAGTACGTGAACCAAGAACTTCCAGATATACAACTTAGGTTTCGAGGAGGCAGAGGAACCAAAGATCAAATAGCCAAGATTTGTTAGATCATGGGGAGAGCAAGGGAAATCCCACAAAACATCTGCTTCTGCATCATTGACTGTGCTAAGACCTCTGACTCTGTGGATCAAAGAAGCTGTAGAAAATTCTTAACCACAGCGGAGTACCAGACTACCTGACCTGTCTCCTGAGAAACCTGTATGTGGGTCAAGAAGCAAGTTAGAACCAAACATGGAAGAGGTGACTGCTTTAAAAGTGGGAAAAAGTATGACAAGGCTGTATGTTATCTGGTAACAGTGGCCTCATAATATGAGACAAAGGAATTAACTTCCTTGGGACTTCCCAGGTGGCGCTAGAGGTGAAGAACCTGCCTGCCAATGCATGAAGGAGTCCGGTTCAATCCCTAGGTTAGGAAGATCCCCTGGAGGAGGCCCTGGCACCCACTCCAGTATTCTTACCTGGAGAATCCCAGGGACAGAAGAGCCAAGCGGGCTATGGTCCATAGGATCGTAAAGAGTCAGACACAATGGAAGTGACTTAGCATGCACACACATGAACTTAATAGATAGAAAGGTACTATTCAGCTCATTACTTTTTGAGTGAACTTTGCTCCTCAATATTTTTAAAGAAATGTTCTCGTATTATGTAAGTATCCATTTTTTGGATAACATTTTTCTGCTCTCCTTTTTTAAACATCTTTATTGAAATAGAATTGATATACAGCAAATTGTATATTTAATGTGTACAATTTGATGGGTTTGGACATATGCAAACAATGATAGTAACATCATCGCAACGAATGTAATAGACATACCCACACCTCCTAAAATTTCCTTGTGTCGCTTTAGTTTTATGTTAGACTTTGTGTGTGTGTGTGTGTGTGTGTGTGTGTGTGTGTGTGTGTGTGTATGAGTGTGTGTGTGTGTAGTGAGAACACAATATTCGATTAACTCTCTACAAATGTTGGGGCTACCCACGTGTCTCCTTGGGAAAGTATTCACCTGACAATGCAGGAGATGCAGGAAATGGGGGTTTGATCCCTGGATCGGCAAGATCCCCTGGAGGAGGGAATGACAACCCATTCCAGTATTCTTGCAGGAGAATGCCATGGACAGAGGAGCCTGACGGACACGATTCAAGAGAATTGGCACACACTTGGCATGTATGCACAAGTACTTATAAGGTGCCATTTCACTTTATCCTCACTAGGACCCTTGATGAAAACCCTTTCACCCCTTCAGGATTCTGAGACCAGATGCTCCTCTCAGAAACCCTCTCCTTTTGCTTCCAGCCCCACACGAACTGCCCTGGACTGCTGATCTGGGTTTGAATTTCACCTGGATCCTGAACAGATTTTTCATTTCGGCCCTCACACGGACTTATGACAGACCCTGTGTGTGGACAGGAGACAGGTGTCCTGCAGAATGCAGGGAGCAGGCAGGGTCTTGAGGGGATCTTCTGAGGGAGTGTGGGTGCTTGATGAGAGGACACAAATGGGGTGAGGCCCTGTGAGTAGGGCTGCGGGAGGGGCTAACGAGGTCCCTGAGCGGAGAGGGGAGGCCTGGTGGAAGGGGAGGGGAGGGGTGGCAATTTGGGGAGATAGAGGAATTGTGGCAGCTGTTACCAGAAGAAGAACTCTGGAAAATGACAGAGGTGATTAGAGGGATGTAAGGGAGTTGTCATAGGCACAGTGAGAGGAAAACCTCTCCTATCTCCAGAATTCAGTAGCATAGAGTGGGTGCTGCGATAGAGAGGACCAGTCTCTGGGGCTTCTTCTGTGGATCTGGCATTCACTCTGAACCTCCCATGGGGCAGGATACAGAGTTACCATGACCAGAGTTGACCAGGCTGGGGTTAGGGCCATTCTCAGGACCCAGACATGGGAAATCAATTTCAGAGCCCCTCAGCTCTAAGGCACACCACACCCCTGGAATGAACCTGCCTTCCTCAGGATGACATGCTGGTGACTACGGGCTGCAGGAATTGCAAGACTGGAGGCCTCTCTCCCTTGGGGTTGACTGAACAGAGACTCAGTGCAAATGCCCATGCAGTAGCCCAGAGGCAAAGATGTGGGGCTCTGTGTCCCAGGGTTCAGACTGTAGGCTCTGGGGGAGGGGTGTGAAGCATCTGAGGTAAATGGGAGCTGTTAGCCAGAGTAGTGTCCACTTAGAGAAAACCATACAACAGAGGAGTTGTGAGTTCAAGTTGGATTTGGGGTCTCCTGGGGACTATAGCCCGGGACACAGCTCCTCTGTTAGCTCTGAGAACACTGCTCTGAGGAGGTAGCAGTGAAGACAATATGAGTTTTGCCTAGGAAATACATGAAGTCTAGCATGAATACTGGCAAAAGATTACTGTGAAACACCGAGATCAGACATTGCAAGTTAATCATTTTCATGCTTTTGTGTGTGGGGCAAGGATCTGGGGTCACTGAACCTTTTCCTGAGGAAGCTGTGTGACTAAATAAGGGCCAACTTGTCCAAAGCACAGTGTGCCTCTTCCTGTTTGTCACCCAGAATTCCTTCAGATTGCACTGTCATGCAGGAACCACGGAGGTTACAAGTTAATCCTGTAGAACTGGCTGTGAGCAATGCTGTTTCTCTTAGGGATCCTAATTCATCTGAAGCCACAGTTGGCATTTCTGAGCTGGAGTGCATCTGTGTCCTCAGGCGTGACCTATTAGAGCTGTTTTGGGTTGGTGTCCAGGATGAGCAGTCTGAACTGTTTGCACATCTCTGTCCCAGGGCATGAAATCTCAGAACTATTTCGGGGGCCTTTGTCCAGAGGGTTGGGCCTCTCAGCTGTTCATGTATCTGCACATGAGAATAGTCTTAAGAGGAAGGCTGGATGGACCCCAGTCTCACAGGCCATAGAAGCAGGACTGTGATGTCACATTCACTACGATTTCTACCATGCCTCTCTACAGAGATAAAAGCTTGGGGCCCCATCCTCAGAGAGGGTAATAATGCGCAGTGCACAGAAGCCCAGGTAATAATGCTGTTAAGAACAATACTTGCTGATATGACTACCACCCTTGATAGGGGCCCTGTGACAGAAACTGTGTACACACACTCCCTCAGTCCATCTGTCCAGCCCACAACAAGGAGGGCACTGAGAGCAGATGGGCACCCAAGGCCCAGTGCAGATGGAAGGTCTCAGCTCATGAGGAGGAGAGAGACTGCATGTAAGCTTGGGCTCCTTGGAGGAGGCAGGGAAGAATCAGCACAACCCTGGCTGGGTAGTAGGGGAGGGGGGGCGTTTGCACAGGGCCACAAGTACCCTATGACTGACTCACTGTCAGGATATGTCTCTGTGTCTCTCCATCACACACACAGCTTCTTCCCTGATGTGTGGAATGTAATCTTCACATTCCCTGGGGATGTGGTGGGGGAAGGTACAGAGGTGAGCCTCCAAGCAGCTGGGGAGAAATCTCACATTCACCAATTTGCATGAGGCTCCACCACATATGCAGAGATCCCTGCCTCTCTTTCCTCCATTAAATCAGTCATTGGCAGTGAGATCAGCAGGAGGGCAGTCTGGGTAGGATAGGTTGTGAAGGACCCTGTGTATAGCATGAGCCTCCCCAGGAATGGAGCATGTACTTGTCTTGATGGGCAGAGGCACCTGATGTGGATGAAGGGAGCATGATTAAGGCCCAGGCTATGGGCGACTGAGTCATTCCCTAGAGAGAGTCCCTGGGGAGGAGCTCCTTTTCTTCTATAGGAAAAATGTACTGTACATCATCCAGTAGCAGGGCTGGGGGCCTGTAGGTGGGTGCTAACTAAGTGGGGACAGGTTGCTGCCAGAAGTAGTCTCTCCGTCCCTGTCTAATGCTCTATCTTTGTCTTTCTCCCTGCCATCTCTGTGCCTCTTATATCATGCCTCTTTGCCTTTGTAAGACTCAATGTGCCCTCAGTCACACCAAGAGTGCCCTTGCCCTGTCTCTCCTGAGAGTATCATCGGTTGACATGGACGTTCACTAGAAGCAGGAGGAGACATTCCCCTTGAGTATAGGGGATTCCAGGAAAGGCATGCTCAGCTGCAGAAGAGGTGGGGAAGGGTTTTTCTTCAAATAAACCAAGAGCTCCTCAACAATCATGTGCGAACTGGGCCTCGGAAAGAAGTCTGGGGACTTCTCTGATAAGAACCCTCCTGTGGTTCAAGTCCAAATCCTCCCAATGGCCAGAAGGCCCAAGGGACCTGGCCCTCATCACTTTTGTCACCCAATCTCTTCGCTCTCCCTCCATCATGCTGTGCCTGTCACATTGCCCTCCTCACTGTTTTCATACACACTACACAGGGTTCTAGTCCCCAGCTTTTCCACTGGCCTTACCTCTGTCTAGGATACTTTTGATAGGCATATCTCCTCTAGGCTGTTGCTCAAATGTCACAATTTTAGAACTTCCCTGACCACTCTTTCTAAATATCACCCCCTCTCTCTATTTCACTATCCCAATTTAATTTTAATCACGGCACTTACAAACACCTGATACATTACTTGTATTTGGGGACCACATGATCCCAACAGAATGTAAACTCCATGAGGAAAAGGTTGATTTTCTCTGTCCTAACATACAGAGTTGTGCTTGACTCATACTTTGGAGAGAATGAATGAATGATGTAATGAACAAACAAATTTAAACTTGTTGAGAGAGGCATAGCTAGACAGGGTGAGGATTCTGCTATGAAACATATTCAGGGATGACAAGGTGGTGACAAAGCCATGGTCTTTATCTCACCTACGTGGTGGTGTCCTTGGGTTCCCTCGGCGTTGACCCCTTTCCTAACAGAATGGAAGGTCCTTTTGTCTCTTCCACATATTACTCGCAGTGAGCGAAAGAGGGCTTTACCACACCAGGCCTGCAGATTCCAGTCTGAAGCTTTATCTATCCTGCCCCTTGGGGGACTGCAGCTGGGTTTCCCCCATGAGACCTATTCTGTATTGAACAGGAAAGCACAAACAATCACAATGCCCAGCAAAGATAAAGTGTTTTCCATGCTCTCTGTTACGACAGTGATCACCATAGAGACGTAATCTTCAGTTTATGGAGACTTTTTTCTGAGTCCCAAATTGCAGGAATCTGTGGGGTTTTCCCCCTAACCTTGCCCTTCTGCCCTTTGTGGATCCTCCTGGAATGGTCCACAGGCATCTACATCTGCTGTTCCCCAATCCCACCAGCAAGGGCCGCAGAAGATGAAACAGTTCTGTCCTGGGATGTACCACCGAGGGGTAGCAGAAAGACCACCCACTCTGGAAGGTACCATTTGGAGAGGGCGTGTGACAACAGAGAGGGTCCCCTTACACCGCGTCGGGCATGGACCACAGTTCCCAGCAGCGGCACTCATGGCGCCACTAGGTCCATCCCGACTCGCTCCTCTTCGTCTTCCCACTGCTTTTGAATCCGAGTGGACACAGGTATTAAGCGGAAACTTTCTCCGTCTCTTTTTCAACTCCACCCCTTCGTTGGTGGGACGACTACGGAGCGAGAGACTGGCTGTCTGGGTGTGGAGTCAGGGAAGCGTTCTGGGCAGTGATTGGCCACCGCGTGATTGCAGGCAGTGTGGTCGTAGAACAGGAACTGAGGGCGAGAGGCGCCTGTATACGCGTGCGCCTGCGTTGGCGTGCGCGACTTTTCAGAGCAAACAATTTTCCTCCAAGTCTTATTGCTTTTTCCAAAGGGGTCTAATAGGTGCCCTGGTTAGTGGCGAGGTTTGGCGCAGTCGCTGGTTGTGCATGGTGACAGTGTTTCATTCTTGTTTAGCTCTTGCTCAATCTGGATCGTGTGGCAGTGCATAGCCATTCATACAGCTGCTGCTATTAAGTCGCGTCAGTCGTGTCCGACTCTGTGCGACCCCATAGATGGCAACCCACCAGATTCCCCCGTCCGTGGAATTCTCCAGGCCAGAACACTGGAGTGAGTTGCCATTTACTTCTCCAATGCAGGAAAGTGAAAAGTGAAAGTAAAGTCGCTCAGTCGTGTCCGACTCTTAGCGACCCCATGGACTGCAGCCTACCACCCTCCTCTGTCCACGGGGTTTTCCAGGCAAGAGTACTGGAGTGGGTCGCCAGTGCCATCTCTGGTCATTCACACAAATGCATGCAATTCATGTCCAGGGAGAGGTCTCTGTGTTTGGTGTCTCTCCCTGGAGAATAAACTGTATCTGGCAGCTTGGGATTGTGTATTGCTTCGTGTGACAACACAGGTGTTGTTTGGGTACATTTGATCTTCTTGAGCCTTTTGGCAAGGTTGTGAGTGTTGGGATATTTGATCTGAGTGGATTTTGTGAGCCATAGTACAAAGCCTCTAGGATGTGTGCCTGTATACCAGGATGTGAATCTTTGGAGCTTGCTGGCTTTTCAGTCCCTGAGAGTGAGATCTCTGTGTAGGCGTCTGCACCCCAGAATGTGAGATCACTGAGCTTTTGATTCTGCGTTCCGAAGTTGTGATGCCTCTGTGCTGCTTTAAGGATGGGTCAGTGTAAAGGTGTAAACTATCAGCTGCTTGGGGATCTATGCACAGGTTGCAAGGGTAGTGTGATCTGCATACCTGAAGTTATTGATATTTCTCCAGACAATCTTGATTCCAGCTTGTCCTTCTTCCAGCCCAGCGTTTCTCATGATGTACTCTGCACAGAAGTTAAATAAGCAGGGTGACAATATACAGCCTTGACGTACTCCTTTTCCTATTTGGAACCAGTTTGTTGTTCCATGTCCAGTTCTAACTGTTGCTTCCTGACCTGCATACAGGTTTCTCGAGAGGCAGGTCATGTGGTCTGGTATTCCCATGTCTTTCAGAATTTTCCACAGTTTATTGTGATACACACAGTCAAAGGCTTTGGCCTAGTCAGTAGAGCAGAAGTAGAATGTTTTCTGTAACTCTCTTGCTTTTTTGATGATCCAGCGGAAGTTGGCAATTTGATCTCTGGTTTTCTGCCTTTTCTAAAACCAGCTTGAACATCAGGAAGTTCACAGTTCACATATTGCTGAAGCCTGGCTTGGAGAATTTTGAGCATTACTTTACTAGCGTGTGAGATGAGTACTATTGTGTGGTAGTTGTGAGCAACTTTGACATTGCCTTTCTTTGGGATTGAAATGAAAACTGACCTTTTCCAATCCTGTGGCCACTGCTGAGTTTTCCAAACTTGCTGGCATATTGAGTGTAGCACTTTAACAGCATCATCTTTCAGGATTTGAAATAGCTCAACTGGAATTCCATCACCTCCACTAGCTTTGTTCGTAGTGATGCTTTTTAAGGCCCACTTGACTTCACATTCCAAGATGTCTGGCTCTAGGTCAGTGATCACATCATCGTGATTATCTGGATCATGAAGATCTTTTTTGTACAGTTTTTCTGTGTATTCTTGCCACCTCTTCTTAATATCTTCTGCTTCTGTTAGGTCCATACCATTTCTGTCCTTTATCGAGCCCATCTTTGCATGAAATGTTCCCTTGGTATGTCTAATTTTCTTGAAGAGATCTCTAGTCTTTCCCATTCTGTTGTTTTCCTCTATTTCTTTGCACTGATCTCTCAGGAAGGCTTTCTTATCTCTCCTTGTTATTCTTTGGAACTCTGCATTCAGATGCTTATATCTTTCCTTTTCTCCTTTGCTTTTCTCTTCTCTTCTTCTCAGAGCTGTTTATAAGGCCTCCTCAGACAGCCATTTTGCTTTTTTGCATTTCTTTTCTCTGGGGATTGTCTTGATCCCTGTCTCCTGTACAATGTCACGAACCTCCGAACCTCCGTCCATACGTCATCAGGCACTCTTATCTATCAGATCTAGTACTTTAAATCTATTTCTCACTTTCACTGTACAATCATACGGGATTTGATTTAGGTCATGCCTGAATGGTCTAGTGGTTTTCCCTACTTTCTTCAATTTAAATCTGTATTTGGCAGTAAGGAGTTCATGATCTGGGGAGTTCCTCTTTCAGTATCCTATCATTTTGCCTTTTCATACTGTTCATGGGGTTCTCAAGGCAAGAATACTGAAGTGGTTTGCCATTCCCTTCTCCAGTGGACCACATTCTGTCAGACCTCTCCACCATGACCCGCCCATGTTGGGTGGCCCCACACTGCATGGCTTAGTTGCATTGAGTTAACACTAGCTTGGGGTAAATTTAACTACTTCACGGGGCAATGTAGAATACTGACCATGTTAAGACATGGGAAATTGTCAGGACAGTACATGCCATATGGTACATTCCAAGGCAATTCTAGCTGTTGTCGTTTCTGTTGACAAGTAACAGTTGGAGGAAGCTGCAGCAGTTGCAGGAGTTTGAGCAACCATTTGCAACTTAAAAGCCTTCATGTGACTAGAAACAAATCCAGCTACACAGTTACAGGTGCAGGGAGCAAACAGCAAAAACAGAACAATCAGAATTATTGCAATCAAGATAGTTTTCCACCATGGGGAACTAGTTAACGTCTC
Source organism: Bos indicus x Bos taurus (assembly GCF_003369695.1). Classification (NCBI taxonomy): domain Eukaryota; kingdom Metazoa; phylum Chordata; class Mammalia; order Artiodactyla; family Bovidae; genus Bos; species Bos indicus x Bos taurus. The sequence continues at coordinate 52,848,362 of NC_040105.1, forward strand.
CTAAAGTGAGGCAATTGAGGCTTCAGGAGCATACATGGCCTGAATCATCTTGTCCATGTGTTTAGTAAAATGAGTACCATTAGTGCTCATATCAGGTATATATGTACAGCACTGGGTATGAATAATGGCAAAAGTTCCTCCTCGTGCAGCTGTCAGAATATCTAAGGCCAATCTGTTTTGTAAAACCACCTTTCTAATTTGTATTTGTTCAGCATTAAGAGCTGAAATTTGGCAATAAGGAGCTCATGATCTGAGCCACAGTCTGCTCCCGGTCTTCTTTTGCTGACTGTATAGAGCTTCTCCATCTTTGGCTGCAAAGAATATAATGAATCTGATTTTGGTGTTGACCATCTGGTGATGTCCATGTGTAGAGTCTTCTCTTGTGTTCTTGGAAGAGGGTGTTTTCTATGACCAGTGCGTTCACTTGGCAAAATTCTATTAGCCTTTGCCCTGCTTCATTCCATATTCCAAGGCCAAATTTGCCTGTTACTCCAAGTGTTTCTTGACTTCCTACTTTTGCATTCCAGTCCCCTATAATGAAAAGGACATCTTTTTTGGGTGTTAACAACCAGTCCATTCTAAAGGAGATCAGCCCTGGGTGTTCTTTGGAAGGAATGATGCTAAAGCTGAAACTCCAGTACTTTGGCCACCTCATGTGAAGAGTTGACTCATTGGAAAAGATGACTCATTGGAAACTCTGATGCTGGGAGGGATTGGGGGCAGGAGGAAAAGGGGACGACAGAGGATGAGATGGCTGGATGGCATCACCGACTCCAGGGACGTGAGTTTGAGTGAACCATGGGAGATGGTGATGGACAGGGAGGCCTGGTGTGCTGCAACTCATGGGGTCGCAAAGAATTGGACACAACTGAGCGACTGAACTGAACTGAACTGAAGAGCTGAAATAGCTTTTTGAGAATCTTGTAATGTCTGTTGAGTAAAATTAGTCAAAGCATCCGCTCATAGCAGAACATCTGTAGTTCCCAGAGAGGGAACAAACACGGCAGCCAAATAATCATACCAGTGAAATACAGACCTTGCCCACAGAGTTGTAAGGTGTGGTAAATTAGCAGGCTTTTCTGGAAGCTCTGGAAATATAAAGCCATGAGTAAAAGCTAAACCTAGGGTGCATCTCCCTATCCAGCCAGGGGGAAGCCTTGCCCATAGGTAAGAGCCACATATCCAGTAGGTCCCGTTTGGAGCAAGGCAGTGTGACTGAGATATCCAGTCCCAATCAGTGCCTGGCCAGGCAAAGGGAGGACCTGAACTGGGGTTGGAAAATACGGGAATGATTACCTTGCATATTTCCTGAGGCAAAAGTCCCAATTGTTTCCAATCATTATAATTAAGTTGTTGGCTAACTTCTGGGGATGGCTCTATTTGTCCCCAGCATATATGGGCAGTAGACATTAGACGTCCCTTTTCAGGAGTTAGCCATATGACCTCCATCATCCCATATTTGATAAACGTCAGGTAAAAAGCCACTAGATCTAGACCCATTTACCTTCTGTGTAGTGAAATAGTCATTAAAACAAGACAATGTATAATCAAAATTAAAAGCCACATTATGTCCATAATTAAAGTACAAAGTGTTGCACCAGTCCATCTTAGGGTTGTTAGATGTCATCAGATTAAGAAGAGGCATCACATACGATTGTTGTCGAAGGTATTCACAGAGTTGGAGAAAGTCTTTTCCTTGAAGTGGAGATGTCCACCATGGGAAGCCTTCCACTGATGAAGAGGGGAGCACTCTGCAGACCCAGCAGTTAGACAGATTGTGGAATGCAGCATAGGAGTGAGCCCAGGATAGGAAGGCATTGTTTTGAGGATCAAATGGCAAACTCAGCATTTTTGGAGTCAGCAGATGTAGGCTCACATAGATTATCAGGGCCATCTGAAAAGTACAAAGTCAGAGCATAGAAAGTAAAGACATAAAATGACGTGACTTAGTTCTGGTCAGGATGCCACCTCTTAACTTGAGTGTGATGCACCCATGAATCTATTCCTGGCACTTTGACGGCTGTGGGAGAAGAATAACCTGGTAAGGGCCTTCCCAGAGGGGTTCGAGGGATTGGCCCCCAGATCCCAGTGTTTTTATCAGGACCTCTGTTCCTGGCTCAAATAGAGGCTTGCTTAATGCAGAGGCTGGGTCAGGAGTCACCTGCTGGAATTCCATTAATGTCTGCTGAAAAACTGAGAGCTGAGTTACACAATTAGTTAATCCTAAGGCTTCAGAGTCTATAACAATGTCCTTGCATATGAAAGGCCTTCGTATAAATACATTCAAAGGGGGGCAGTCCCTCCTTTTGGGGGGCAGTCCCAGCCCTCATTAAAGCTATGGGTAGAACTTTAATCCAATTGTCCTGTGTCTCTTGAGTTAATGTGCACAGATGTCTTTTGATAATGTGGTTAGCTGTTTCAACCTTTCCTGAGGATTGGGGTCTCCAGGAACAGTGTAAGTGAGCTTCTATTCCTAGAGCTTTAGACACCCCCTGAGTTAGAGCAGCTTCAAAGGTGGTGCCATTGTCACTCTGAAGCCTCCGTGGCAGCCCAAACTTGGGGATAATTTCATGGATTAAAATTCTTATAACCTCCTTAGCCTGTTCACTGCAACAGGGAAAAGCCTCAATCCATCCAGGAAAAGTATCCACCCAAACTTGTGAGCAAGAATATCCCTTAGCTTTTGGCATATGAATAATATCAATTTCCCAGTCTTCTCCAGGATATTTTCCACTTCGTTGTAATCCAGATTTTGCTAGCTTTTCAGTCTTTGGGTTATTTTTCTGACAAACCTCACATCTTTTGATAATGTCCTTTAAAGTTTTCACTACATTTTTACCTTCAAACAAATGAGAAGCTATCTGGTAAGTACTCTCTACATCTAAATGAAAACTGTGGTGTAAACCCTTAAGAATTTTCCATTGAGTCTTTTCAGGAATTGTTAATCATCCATCCTCGGACTGCAGCCATCCTTTATCAGTAATCTTTGCTCCTCTTTTCTCATATCTTTCTAATTCTTCCTCAGTATATTGCGGTTTTTCCTGTTCCACAGGACCTGTCCAGATCAAAGGCATCTGCAGTGAAGGGGTTTCCTAAAGTGCCACTTTTCTGGCTTGACAATCAGCCAGCTGATTGCCTTCAGCTACTTTACTCTCATCCCTGCTGTGCCCTTTGCAATGCGTAACAGCTACTCCTTTAGGACAATATATAGTCATAAAAAGTCTCTGGATCTCTCTGAAATAAATGCTAAATAGGTTCTCCTGTTGCCCTTTTAAACTGTTTTTCTTTCCATATTGCAGCATGAGCGTGTAAAGTCAAATAAGCATACTTAGAATCAGTGTAGATATTTGCTCGCTGCCCTTCGCTTAACTCTAGAACTCGGGTCAGAGCCATAAGTTCCGCTAACTGAGCACTGGTTCCCTGGGGGAGACATTTTGCTTCTAAAACCTGTTCAGCAGTCACCAGGGCATAACTTGCTTTACCCTTCCCATCCTGATCACCAGTATCAGGGTCTTTTCCTGTGAGTCAGCTCTTCCCATCAGGTGGCTAAAGTATTGGAGCTTCCACTTCAGCATCGGCCCTGCCAGTGAATGTTCACAGTTGATTTTCTTTAGGATTGGCTCTTTTGATATCCTTGCGGTCTGAGGGATTCTCCAGCGTCTTCTCCAGCACCACAAACCGAAAGCGTCAATTCTTTGTCACTCAGCCTTCTTAATGATCGAACTCACACGTCTGTACATGACTACTGAAAAAGCCATAGTTTTGACTATATGGACCTTTGTTGGCAAAGTGATGTCTCTGCTTTATACTATGCTGTCTAGGTTTGACATAGGCTTCCCTGGTGGCTCAGTGGTAAAGAATCCGTCTGCATGGGTGTATCTGCCAGGAGCCAGCATGGAAGATCCCACCCATAACAAGGTCATGTGGAAGAGACCTGACGAGCAAGGCAGATCAGGACTCGAGGGACCCCCTGGACCTGCTCGAGCATCTACCCCCAAACCAGAATCTGTCTGTCTTACTATTTTGTGCCTTTCACCAACTCTTCTGACATTAACAGGGGGCTGTCCCCGACCACCTTTCTCTGGAAAAAGTCACTTAGGGCTTCAGTTCATAAGTCTCCTGGGCATGATAGGAGTGTTTCAATTCAAACCCCTCTGTTGACGTTGCATGACAGGTTTATCCATACTCTTGCAATTAACACACATGATTATTCACAACTCCCCAACCTTGAAAGGCATGGGAAGCCAAAACATTCTAAAAGTCCTAATGAGCATAGAGTCCTTTAAGGGGTGAAAAATTATTAAAATAGTACTGGTAAAGGGCTTCATTGTTGGGCCAATGTTTGCTGCCAAGTGCCCACATCCCTTATCCATTGTGCACCTGGGAGTGCATTGGTTAGCATAGTTGGAATGTAGGAAAACAAGCAGCAGCCTTGGAATTAACCACATCAGACCTTTGAGCTAATTGGTTCTTTCTTTGTTGTAACTCACTGCAGCTTTGCTCCGTGAGAATGTAACTCTGTTTAGCACTTTCTGAGGCTGACATAGAATAGAAATATAAATATTTATAATTTTTTATATAATTATAAACATTATAATTTTCAAACCAGAAAATAAGTTTTCTGGTTGAACAGCCTTTATCAAAAAAGGGTCATAAAATGTCCACAGGCCTCCAAGGCCAGAAGATAATGTACACAACATTGTTTATGGGAAAGATATGCAGAAAAAGTCCTGGTTTTGATAAAGACAAGACAGATGTAATGTTTGGGCTGACTCTGCATGACTTTGCATTTTTCATTTCCCTCTATGTACAAGTCAAGGTATAAAAGTTCCTTTTGAAAACAGAGTTATGGGCCTTGCTCACCGAAGCTTGGTCGCACCGTGTCATTCTTTCTTTCTTTCCTTTTCTTTCATTATCTCTCTCTTCTTCTTTCAGGATGACTCCTTGGGGCACAGGGGCTCTCTGAGTTCACTTTTTTGCTTGGGCATCTAAGACCTGATCAGATCTAAGACCAGATGCAGGAAGGCGCCCTGCATCTTCACCTGGGAGGGGGCGTCCTGCATCCTCACCCCACCAAGGGGTGCCTGCGGCCTCCGTGAACAGAGCAAGTTCCATGTCAGGAGCTTTATTGGCTTTGTGTGTAGATCAAGGAAGATCAAGCCTCTTTCTCTCCTCTTTACTTTCCTTATCACCGACGCTGTCCTCCTGAGGGAATCCCTGGATCCTGCTGGGTCTGGACCCTGGTATGTATCTATCGCTGATTCGTGTTGATGTTTGACAGAAAACAACAAAATTCTGTAAAGCAATTATCCTTCAATTAAAACATGCATAAATTGGCAGAAACAAAAACAAAAAACCTCCCTGCAATGCACGGGATGCAGGAGACATGGGTTTCACCCCTGGGTTGGGAAGATGCCCTGCCATGCCCCATGGGAGGAGGGCATGGCAATCCATTAAAGTATTCTCACCTGGAGAATCCCATGGACAGCGGCACCTGGCAGGCTACGGTCCATGGAATCATAAAGAGTCAGACACGACTGAAGCAATGAGCATGCATGCATACTATCTTTGTCATAGTTGTTCTTCCAAGGATCAAGTGTCTTAATTACATGGCAGCAATCACCATCCACAGAGATTTTGGAGCCTCCAAAATTAAATGTGTCCGTGCATCCACTTCCCCCCTTCTGTTTTCTGTGAAATGATAGGAGTAGATGCCATAATCTTATATTTTTGAATGTTGACTTTTAAGCCAGCCTTTTCATCCTCCTCTTTCACCCGCATCAAGAAATTCTTTAGTTCCTCTTCAGTTTCTGCCATTAAAGTGGTATGATCTGCATATCTGAGCTTGTTGATATTTCTGCCAGCAAACTTGATTCTAGCTTGGGAGTCATCCAGCCCATCATTTCCCATGATGTGCTCTGCATGTAAGTTGAATAAGCAGAGTGACAGTATACAACCTTGTCTTACTCCTTTCCCAATTTTGAACCAGTCCGTTGTTCCATGTTTTATTCTGTTACTTCTTAACCCTCATACAGGTTTCTCCGGAGACAGGTAAGCTAGTCTGGTACTCCCATCTCTAAGAATTTTCCAGTTAGTTGTGATCCATACAGTCAGAGGCCTTGAGGTAGTCTAGTCAATGAAGCAGAAGTAGATGTGTTTCTGGAATTCCCTTGCTTTCTCGATGATCTAATGAAGGTTGCAATTTGATCTCTTGTTTCTCTGCCTCTTCAAAACCAGCTTGTATATCTGGAAGTTCTCGTTCCACATACTGTTGAAGCCTAGCTTGAAGGAGTCTACTAATCAGAGGCTTCAGAAATATGGGACAATCTAAGCTTGAGAAATTTGAGGGTATGAATGAAGCCCAATAAGAGAGACAAAAAGGGAATTCTCTACTTTCCATGATGTTAGCAAGCTGGGCAAGGGCTAGACCATACCTTCAAGTTCTTATGTAGGACAGTAGCCTTTATCTAGAAAGTCATAAACAGTTGTACAACTGTAAGAGAGGGAGGGAGAGGGTGGTGAGTGGGAGACAGGCACCCTGAGTGGGTGTGAGAGACCTGTTAGAAGGGGGTTGACAATTAAATGGAGGGGGGATTTAGACTAGAGGAGATGTGGTGGACATGGGAAAAAGTCGATGCATTAGACATTTTTGAAGGAAAATGGACAGAACTCAGGAAGAATATTGACTTGAGGTGAAGGAGAGGGAATTGTAAACGTGGTTAAGACCAAGTTTCTGTGTCCTGTCATAAGGGTACAAAGGTGTCATGGGGAATCTTGGAAGTTGGCCAAGTCTGGGAAGAATTTCAAATAAGATTTTTATGTTTATGAGCTCAAGGTCTAGATGGATACAATAACCAGTATTTTCATACTTAAAAGATCCTTTTCCTTTTTTAGAAAAGTGAGAAGTATTAAGATATAATTTATATACAACAGAAGTCAATGCTTTAAAGCATTACCGTTTGTTGAGTTTTGACATATGCATTACGGTGAAGATCGCTCAGTCGTGTCCGACTCTTTTCGACCCCATGGACTGTAGCTTACCAGGCTCCTTTGTCCATGGGATTTTCCAGGCAATAGTACTGGAGTGGATTGCATTTCCTTCTCCAGGGAACTTCCCGACCCAGGGATCGAACCCGGGTCTCCCGCATTGTAGACAGACGCTTAACCGTCTGAGACACCAGGGAAGTCATACCATTGTGTAAATGCCAGCACAATAAAAATGTAGAAAACGTCCCATTGGTTTGAAAATGCTCCCTTGGGCTATTTCCTTTCAGACTCCTTCCTCCACTCCTATACCCTGACAACCACAGACATATTTCTCTGCCTATAGTTGTGCCTTTTCCAGAAATCCATTGACATGAAATCATATAATACATAGCATACAATCATATAATACATATGTATCACGAGTTTTGTGGTAAGGTGCCAAGAGAGAAGTGGACCAGTTGCTCTGCATGCAGACTCACCTCAGCCACAGACACTGAGAAAATCCCATAGTCAGGCTGTAAAGACTGAGCCTTTCTTCGTGTTCCAACTGAATTCCAAGGGAGTTGGGGGAAATAGGTCTGGTGAATAGGAGTGTGACATGAGCAGTAGTCCTGAATTTTTTAAATTCCTAGCAGTATTTCACTAAATATCTTCATGATGGAGAATTCTGTTGTGAAATCAAACTTCCTCACAAAAATTCAGCCTTCCTGTGTACCTTAAGGTGATTTCTCTGCCAGCATAGCAAAGACAAAAATGGCTTTGCAAGCAACTGTATTTGGTGTAATTGGAATGCATGTACACTCTAACTTAACCAGAATTTTCTTTTGAAAGTATTTTCACATTAAAAAAAATAAGTCAACATATGGTCATAAAAGTGATGAAATATAGCTCTGCTCTTAAATACATTTTTTAAATCACAATATTCTACTTTCCGGGAGAAATATCAGTGGGCAAGTGGCGTCAACATTGGGACCTATAGATCAAGATCGCCCAAGCTGGATGAACCTGTGGTTGTGAGTATCTTACCATTTGATGTTTTCTATTAGCACAAGTTTATTTTTGAGAAAATCATGTTAAGTAGTACAGATGCAGTGATAAAGGTCTTCCATGCTGATAAAGGGTGACAGTTTGTCTTAGGAAGGAACATTGATCCAGATATATTACAGTCTGGCATTGCCTATGAGTATACTGTTGAATTACCTGGAAATGTGCCCAGTGACTCCCTCCTCCTGCTTATTAACAACAGACTGCATACTTCCATCCCAATATAGATTTAAATAACTTCCAAAGTCTTTCTGGGTAACTCTTATGGGAGCTAACTCTTCTCTGTGGGAAGAGTAACTTTATTAAAAGTAAGTACATAGAATTGTGTTGGGAAAATGTTGTTAGGTTTACTTATGCTCAGATATATCTATGTATTATGTATATTTATGCTATTAGATGGATTAACAACAAAAAATTTTTATTTGCATACACACTCTACTTGGACCAGCAGCCCAGTGTTGAGCAACCTCAACAAGAGGAACCACCAGCTGGGATTCAGGATATCACACTTGGGAAGGAGGAAGTAAATGGAGAGGATCCGGTGAATCATAATGAAGAGAAGGAGAAGGATGCCTCTGGAGGTAAAGTGTAAGTGTGCATCATGTCTTAAGACATAACCAGTAAGAGGAGGAAAGGAAACATTAGAAAAGGACTTCAGACAGTTCCTAAAAAACTGAGCAGAGTATAGTTTGCAGGTCAGTGTGGTCGCTCAAATTTTCCCTTGTTTTCAAGACAAAGAGAAGGGGGCACCTAAGTTGTCTGAGGACAACCCTGGGAAAGGAAAATGGTGATAGCAATCGGAAAATTCTGCTTTCCTTTTCTCCAGCAAAACATTCCTGGAATAATGCTCCTGAGGTTCTTATTCATCACATTTTTACCATACTAGCCTAAGACTTTTAATTCATAATACTGTGGGAATCAATATCATCATTCCCTCGTTTATACTGTATGATTTACAGCTGAATTGATACATTTTTTAAAAGATTCTGACCTGGAAACTGATCTCCAGGAATTTGCTGAAGCAAAGACTGGGGGTAAAGGTGGAGATGGTCCTGATGTTAGGGAGGAGATTGCATCAAATCCAGAGCCTGTTGAAATGCCAGAAGCAGGTATGTCATCCATTCAGAAAGTAATTTATGTGGTTTCTGTTTTTTCAGAATATTATATCTTTACTAATATAGAGGGAAGATTACTATTATTTTAATAACAGAGTTCACATATTCTTTGAAAGATAGTTCAGACCCCAGATGCCTGAGTGCCTGACTTACAGACTTTCAAATAAAGAAACAGACAGGATCAAAGCCATATCAAATTGAAAATAGGGAACCGTTTTCTTCTCTTGTATTAGTACTTTAAGCAACAGCTAATAATTTTCAGGTTCTTTTATAATTTCTGCTTGTAGCAAATATGGCATGCATTTGTAATAAATATCAGTTTATATGAAATATGCTCAGGCATTCAAGTAGGTTCTAGTACAAGCTTTAACATAACGTGTGTGATTCTGTGAAACCCCTTACTTCTAAACTGAACTTTACTCATATAAGTTGTGAATTCAGAACAGATAAACTAAAAAGCTAAGTTTTCAATGCTAATTTTTGCGTTCTCTGATTCTCTTCGATGGAATGCGTAGAAGAATACTCTCTTTTTTATGATTTATTTATCATAAAATATCATCTTGAGTCAAATTTTAACAGGGGAATTGAGATTTCACTTTCTGATGGCGGACACATGTTCACCTGTGGCTGATTCATGTCAATGTGTGGCAAAAAGCACCACAATACTGTAAAGTAATTAGCCTCCAATAAAATAAATAAATTAATTTTTTAAAGAAAATGAGCCAACATTCTTCTTGATGTTTGTTAAATTCTCTCAAATTCTGAATTCTCTAGCTCTTAAAAAAACAGTTGGATTTTAAATCCTTTCCCCAGGGAAGCATGCAATGACTGAATAATAAAATGGCAAAAGATAGTCTAGTTTCCTGTTTCTGTGGCTAATCTAGTTGAGAGAGTGCATTTAGTCGGTGATATTCAAGGCAGGTGTGAGTAAGATACATATGCTAAGCACACTACCTCCCCCTATGTTTGGTATGTTTTGGGGGGCAGGGGTGTTGCCTATTTTATTTTAAGGATCATTACTTTACAATACTATGATGGTTTTTGTTCTACATCCCACTCTCACTCTTAAAGAACTAATAAAAATCTGAGCCTCATGATATAATCATCTCTAACCATATCAAGTATGTTATTTTCCTTTGATACATGAATTTTAAAAGTTCTGAAGGTCAAAGATTGTAACTCTAGTTCTTCCTGCGTAATCAACTTAGTATCTTTCACATACGTGTTTTCCCAATTGCTGACAATGAATTGCATGGTTCTGATTTTAAAGGAGGAACTTCATAGTTAGGGAAGAATTTACTGTGTATTAGCCTTCTAAATATTTTCACTTTACGTTTTTGTTCCATTCCATTAGAACATTTAGACAAAAATACAACTTTCAGACGACTTTCAAGTAACTACAGAACATGATTAAAATATTCTCATAGAAAAAATCTTAGCCCTAAATATGTGTGGTATTTAAAAAGAAAAATACATAAATTACAAGGTACATAAATACAAAATCCTACATCCAACATAAAAGGTAAGAAAAAGAGCAACAGAATAAACCTAAGGGAAAAAGGAAAAGATACTTAATAAAAGATAGGTATGAATTGTTAGGAAGTGGAAAATAAACTCAACTAATAAATAAAGACAATGTGCTATTTTCCATAATTTTATATATATATATATACACACACACATTTTAAAATATTCTTTTCTGTTGTGATTTATCACAGGAGATTTGACAGAATTCCCTGTGCTGTGTAGTAGGATCTTGTTGTTTATCCATTCGAATGTAATAGTTTGTATCTGTCAACCCCAAATTGCTAGTCCACTCCGCTTAGTTTACATAACTGTGAAGAAAATGGAAAGAGCTCATGTACACATAATAAGAAATATGAACAAGACACTAACAGTACATTACAGAATTAAAACTGAGTATAATCTGGAACTCAGATATTTTCACAATATTGATGAAATGGCTAATAGGGTAGAAAAACAAGTATTATTTAACATACCCCAGTAACTAAATAACTAAACATCACAAATACTGGTAATATGCTTGAAAAGTCTATAGAATCTCGAGAGGATTAACTGAAGGTAAGCCAAAGGTCGCCCTTAGTGTTCTTGTTTTAGTCCATTTTGTAAAACTACAACTGCAGTGAGCTTTGTATACCTCTCCTGTCATCAAAGTTCTGCTGAGGAACTTTTCTAATGTTTATATTATACGTGAAGGGCAACCATTTGCTTGAAAGAAGATAAACTGAAACGATTTATGCTGTTCTTATGTTGTGTATTTGACTGTTAAAGTTCTGTCAATAAAGTTTTGTTTTCTACTTGCACATTTTTGTTAAATTTATCCCTGGCTATTTAATGTTATTGAAAATTGATGGCTTGTGATTTTTATTGTCTACTTGAGGATGTATGTAGAGATGGAATGTTTGTATATAGACTTTCTATCCAACAATTCCTCTAAATACACATATTAATTCCACAAATTTAGATCTAGATTATTTTTGCTTTTCAAAATATACTATTATATTTGAATATCAACAGTTTCTACTGGCTTAAACCTTAAACCTGTCCTCATTTTGCAGCATTGAACAAACCTAGCCAGAATAGTCTTGACTAAAGCAGGTGATAATCGGGATTTTTCCCAATAGGAAATGAAAAACCTTCTCCATTTCAACCTGTTTTCATTGCGTTTTTTGTAGATATACTTTATCGGAGTAAGTTCCATTCTATTCCTAGTTTGCCGTCTTGAATATAGATTAATTTTCATCAAACACGTATAATGTATCAATAGTGATGATCATAGAATTGTTTTCCCTCCATTTTTCTATTAGTGTGGTGAATTGCATTGGTAACCTTATACATGTAAACCACCCTTGCACTTCTAGGGTTAAAAAAATTTGGTCATAACATGTTCTTTAGCTGTAATCTACATGTTAATACATATACATACATACATATATATATATAGCAACACATAAAAAATTCATAAAAGCCTTTGGTCTTCTCTTGAATAAATGGGTTTACAAAATGTGCTACCCAAATCTCATATGGTGTCCCTGATGAAATCATTGACAGGGAAACATTTTTTAAAACTTAATATGATTGTATTGTCCTATAGAGAAATGGAATGCCAAAGCCATTGTTAAAGGTTGTAGGGAGACAGGAAAAAAACTGCTGTCAAATTCCATGGCAAATGCCACACCATATCTTTCACCCACTTCTGACTTGCCTTCCAAGATTTTTTGGGTGCAGGGAGAGAGCAGCCACAAACGTATTTTCTTCTCCATGACATCCTCTATTGGCTTGATAGTCACCAGATCTCAGAAGCCCTCCAACTGTGTGTGTGTGTGTGTGTGTGTGTGTGTATCACTCAGTCGTGTCCGACTCTTAGCGACCTCATGGACTGCAGCCTACAAGGCTCCTCCATCCATGGGATTTTCCAGGCAGGAGTACTGGAGTGGGTTGCCATTGCCTTCTCCAGTTAGCCTCTAATTAAAATCAATTAATTTTTTAAAAATTTCAAGTAACACCAGCTGCTCCTAACATAGACAGATGACAACACAAATTACCAGGCAATCAGGGAGACACCCCCGACCTCCAACCCCAAGAGCCGACCATCACCAGGTGTCATCTGTGAGGGCGTCTCCAGTACCCTACAACTCTTCTTGTGACTCTGGATGTGATCGTCCCTCCTAGCCTCCAAGCTGCTGGGAGAGGCCCTTGGGGCACACGGTCGAGAGGGCCCTGCACTACCTTCTCACTTCCGAATCACCACCGCCCTATTGCCACCATCTCCGGGGAACACCTACTTTTCTTCAGGCCACTCCGGGCTCCCTCTCAATTCACCACAACCAAGGGAATACTCAGGAAGGTCCTTCTATAAGGAAGGGAGGGGTAAATGTCCCATCTTTGTGCTATCAAAGCCAGGCCCACAGACTCCTCCCCTGTGAAGGGCAGGTAGCCGCTACAGGACCCTGGATGACTCCTCCTCTCGGTGGTCTTTACCCTTCTCTTCCACACACACTGAGGATGGGAGGCCGACCCACCACTCCAGGCTTCTTGACTGGCCTGAGGATGGGAAGCACTGCATTGGCATTCCGCTAGTGAGAACCTGATCCTGAGAAAGAACGCGTGAGAGCGAGGGATATAGTCAGGGACAGACACGCAGACAGAGGGAGACATCTATCGCTCTAGGACCGACCAGGTGTGCGTTAGTGCCACAGGACCACAATCCTCTTCAGTCAAGTGGGATCCCAGCTCTCTCAGAACTGTTGTTTTGCACAAACACCCCCACCTCTTCAGGATCAGATGGCGGTTGGACAGTCTATATGACTTATTTCTCTTTCTCTCGATGGGGATTGACACTGTTAAGCCGATACTGAATCTTCCTATGGACATTGGTCGATCCGGAATAATTGGGCTCAAATCGGTGTTCACCAGGTTCAGAAGTAGGCTCTTTCCTTGGCATCACCTCCCTCCCCACCTCATGCCCCACTTCACAAAATGAGACAATATAATGAAGTATTTTCAGGGGAGATGCATTTCCCATATTGAAGTCATCGCAGGTGTCTTTCTCAGGAGTGTGTGAGTTAGGCCCTGATGTGACATAGAAATAAGAACATACTTTTAACAGGCTCCTTGAGTCCTGCCTTGGTTTGCAATGCTTTTGAAAACTTTTATCTCCTGAATCGCCCAGCAGCGGTGTATAGTAATTCTAAAAGGAAGGTATCTTTCGTTGTCTGGATTCCTGGAGTACAGCTGATCCTGGACAGTAGACCTGTGCTGTGGTCAGAAATTTGGATATATGATTAGTTACAGGTTTCCATTTATATTTCAATTGTTCATTAGTCCCTAAGTTATGTCCCATTCTTTTGCGACCCCATGGACTGTGCCCACCAGGCTTTTCTGTCCATGGGATTTCCCAGGCCAGAATACTGGAGTGGGTTGCCATTTCCTTTTTCAGGGGATCTTCATGACCCAGGGATCAAATCCCAGTCTCCTGCATTAGCAAGTGAATTCTTTACCACTGAGCCACCATGGAAGGCTTTGTATTTCTGATACCATTGCCTTATATTTGACCTACCTCTATTGGGTGTATTACATATGTCTATGCGCCTGTGTGCTAGGGTTGCTTTGCTTGTTTGTTTTGTGAGAAACAGAAAAGTGAAGTGGCTTGCCTTGCTTAAGTCTCTCAGGGTACCAGCAATAGAGAAAATGTATAAAGAGAAAGGGTTTCCTTAACTTAAGGAAAAGAATATCCACAACTCCCCATGAAAGGGGTTTAGTCTCCTGACTAGAACCTATTAATATTCAATGAAATCTTTCATGACGCTCATTATAGGAAAGCAATGGTTCTACTGTTTTTACTTGAATATTGGCTACATTTAAAATTATGCTTGAGACTGTGTGAAATAGATAAGTAAGACTACAGATCCCAGTGATCCATCGGCTTTACCCTGCATATGGGTGCAGTACAAGCTCAGTGTAAACCATCAGATTGGGTGAGTAAAATGTGCCCTGCAAAAAATATTTTTTATAAAGTAGACAGACTGGATGTGCTAACAGGAAATCTATACTTTGCTCAGCAGATTATTTATCTAGTAAACAAGGACTTAGAGCCAAGGAATGTATAAGGTGGTGACTGTGAGTGAAAATAGGTGACAACATTGAGAGAGACAGAGAGTGGTGTAATGAATGGTGCAGAGACCTTCACATTTTAACAGATGTACATGAAAGATGGTTAGGACCACTACCAAGCAGTGTGACCTCGAGTAAGATGGTCACCATATCTGATCCTCGGTTCCCTTGCCTGCAAACGGGGACGATAATATTATATGTTATCCCACCCCCAGGCAAAGCCATTCCTCACGGCCTGATCCCAGCCTCCGCTGGCCCCTGTGGCCAAGGCTCTCATCACAGTTGTTTCACCATGGTCTTCAGTCTGACTTCCTGCCCACCCCACCATGAGCTCCTTGAGGACCCTTTAACCACAGGGGCTCAGAACACGTTTACCATCTTATGAGTGATGATAAAGTGAGGTACACAGAGCAGTGCAGCTGCTGTTATGCTGTCAATTTGTTGCAAACAACGCATAGGAAACGAGTGGCTGGAGCAAACCTCTCCACTTAGGTTTCTGTTGCTCCAGGGCCATTTATGTTTTTTATCCCCACATCGTCCAGAAGCTTATTGTACGAGGGAAACACCCTCCTTTCCCCTTCCTAGTGCATAATCATTATAGCAGCCATTTCTCAACTGAATTGTCAGTGAGTGAACCCTGAAAATCCTCAGCTCAAATTTTGGTTCCTTTGAGCGGGTGAGGGGAATCCTGTTGTCTCTCCCCACTCTGACAGGAGTGTCTAATGTCTGTCTCCCTTTATTCTGATATAATAAAGGCTTCCCCTTTATTCTGTATCTTGGACACTCCTTTACCTCCTGAGACTGAGGTCTGTCCTAGGCTATGGCTGCTTTCAGCACTGTGCTGAGGGCATTGATGACCAGGTAGGTGCTGGGAGGATACTTGTTGGTTGATACAGCTCAGAGACCCAGGCTACTTTATTTCATGGGTGAGAAGTGTAACCTCCACGCAGACTGCCATCAGCAGGATGGACAGTTTGAACCTGCTGATCAGTGTCCTTGGGCAAGTCCATAGGCTTTCTGTCACCCTGCTCTCCCCTCTTCCTCTTGCTTCCATAGCTTCTTCTACTCCGTACCTTCTCCGTGCCCTCCTTTGTGCTCCCTCTGCTCTCCGTGTACATGTACACTGTGCCAGAGACCACCCTGTCTCCCGGCTTCATATTGTGTGATTGTCAGTTCCCTTTCTAATTAGACCGCTTTGAGGAGTTTTCTCTTTGCTCACAGTCCATGGTGGACACCCCAATACAGTAAGCATCATGGGTCTCCTTTTATTCTTTTCCCTTTGTTTTACCCTTCCCCCCACCTTTTTTTTTTTTCCATTTTTGAGGAATCAATATGGTATTGTGAGTAAGGACACTAGCTCTGATTCAGATAACCTTCCTTTCCACCTAGTTCTGCCACTTGTTATCACATCATCTTGAGAAATTAAACTGGCCCACTGTGCCATACGAGGCTCGCCTGAAAATGGGTGAATTATTCTTAATAACGACATGAACTGAGCAGGTGGGTTTTGTATTGAATGAGGTTCGTAGAAATGTGTTGGCACGTTCCCTGTTGTAACAAATACTGAGCTGCAGCGGGGCAAGTTGCAGTTCAGGCCTTACCCTCAAGCTTCACGAAGCACTTCAAGCTCACATTTTACATCTGTGTCCAGCCCTAGAGGTTCCTTCCTTCTCAGCCACAGTCCTCGAGCTTTTCCCTCACAGGTAGATGAAACTTCACCAGAAGGCTGGCTTTTCTGTTACACCTCTCCCACCTGGAAACCACTCACAGACTTCATCTCTGTTGCATGCATCATTCTGTTCCTGGTAATTTTGTCATCAGATGGATTGAGGGTCCTCCTATTGAAAGGGGATGCCCAGGACTGAAAATAAGGGTGTGATGTTTCCCTGCTCCCCCATGGCATGGAAACTCTCTGGGACCTGTGCCCAAACTCCTCTCTCTCCCCCTGTCGTCTCCTCCATCTCACAGTTCACAGTTTACAGTCAAGCTGGGTTCCAGTGCAGGCCCTACCAGCCCAGGCTCTCTGCTTCAGTTTTAAATTCCTTATCTGTAAAATGGCAATAACTCTACCTGTTGGTGAGGTTTATTGGGAGACCTAGTGGGGATAACAGATGTAAAACACCTCGCGCCCATGACCTGGTAGGTGGAAGGCACTAAATAATCGGCTGTGTCCTCTATCAGCTCCTGTAATGCACAGCATCTGGTGTGGGATAATACTGTGACTCAGTCGATGTCTTTGGACAGAAGAGTCTAGCCTGTGCAAGGGGCAAAACAAGAAATGAAATTGTGGAATAATAAGAAATAAAGAAATGAAACCTATGTCCACACAAATACTCGTCCTTATATGTCTTTCACAGCAGCACTGTCTGTAATCTACAAATAGTGGAGCAGCCTAGAAGTCTGTAAGGGGAGAGTGGTAAACAGAGTATTCTGTAGACATTCAGTGGAACAGCATAGATGGATGAAAAGTGATGAACTTCTGCTTCCTGCTGCCACATGGGTGAGCCTCCAAAGCCTCATGCTAAGTGAAAGAACCCAGACACAAAAGGCCACTTCCTGTAGGAGTCCGTTGATATGAAGTGCCCAGAAAGGGCAAATCTACAGAGACAGAAATTAGATGAGAGGATGCCTGGGCCTGCAGGTCCTGCTGGGGATCGACTGCTAATGGGTACATGGACGCTTGTTGTGGTGCTGGCAGTGTTCCACAAGTGCACTGTGGTGGTGGTTGCACCACTGTGTGAAGTTATTAAAGACACTGCACTGGATGCATTGAATGGCTGTGATTTGTGGTGTGTAACTATACCTCAGTGAAGCAGTTTAGGAAGGTAATGCAGATGTCCAAGTGAAACATGTGGGAAAAGATATGCCATTGCTTTTGTAACAACGAGGAGTGCCCTGCTCCTTCCACGTTCTGGGTCCGGCCTCCTCCACATGTGCTAGATGCTCCCTCCAGAGACAGTCGCTGTGCACGTCAGGACGGAATCCCCAGTGAGCACACGTCTAGTGTGTCTCTGTGTTTACTCACAGGCGCCTGTTGTGTGACCACAAGTCAGTGGCTCTGGACAGGCTCCCAGAACCCACCCTGCATCTGAAATTCTACTTCGTTGTTTTCCCATTCTTCTCAAATCACGTGGACCCAGCTTCCGTTTCCGTGGTAATGGATCTCAGCCCTTAGCTCCAACCTCTGGTCACAGGAATACCTGTTAATATGGTGTGAGGCCCCCTGCCCGAGCTCAGCAACCCAGGAGGGATGCTTAGCAGAACAGTAACCAAGACAGTGGAACTCAACCCATCCTCCTTCTGCCGCCAGGACTCAGGTGCATTCCCTCCCCTCCACCTGCCTGAGTGTCTGGTAAGAAAGAGGACTTGGGGGCATAACACACCACTGAGTTATTGAAAATGTTCCAAATATGGCTGTGAATAAATATGTCAAAATCTCTCTCAGAAGGGAAGACACATAATTACAAATTTTTTAAAATTTCATTAGTAGCAAACATAGCTCTTCAGTTCAGGATTATATTAAAACCAGGATGGGTGAAGCATCATGCGATTGTGCTTCTCAATCTTAACTGTGCATCAAATCTCCCCTGGAGAGGTTTTAGGAGAGCTAGGTCTGAAATGCGGCCCTGGCCTGAGCATTATCTGAAACAGTTCTCTTATGAAAGCCGAGCCTGCAGCTGTGGAAACAGAACCCATTCTTACAGGAGGAAATCGAAGATCAAAAATTTGCTACTCCTCTCTACAGCGAATGCAGGTTTTCATCATGACCCACTATGCTTGACAGCTATCTTAGGCTGAGGAAAGGGACGACTTGCCCAAATTAATACTTGTTTGAAAACTGGCCTTGTGCTTGCCCTGCTGTGTGTTCCTGAATCCAAAGTTTTACAGTTAAAATCCTGCTGTTAGTGAAACTCAGTATGTTTTAGTTCTTGTCAGGATCCCTTGTGCCTAGTTAGTTGAATACATTTCTAAAACACTGTGGAGATAACTTCATTCAACAGATCAGAATAGTGCTTCAGAGATCAAAGATGGCTGAGAATTGTAGCTGCTGATGTTAATGTAGCAGGATCGGCTGTCAGCGTATCTGCTGTCTGTGCTCAGTGGCAGATTTAAACTGTTTCCTGTGTTATCAAATTAACTCCCATGCTCAAATGAAGACCAAATAAGAACAGGACATTTACTGGGGAAAATACAGTTAAGCAATCCCTTGTTTGATAGACACCCATAGAGACTCACCTCTCGAAACATTCTACTTTAGGGATCTCTTCTGGATATTCTTTGGCATGTTCCCCAATGATGGGCTCACCCTGCTGCGTCCTGACTCACCGTCCTATTAAAGACAGGGCTTTCAACCTCTCAGGTGTATTACAGTGGCCAGGTTCTCCCAGAGATCCAAGAGGGTCATGGCGTGTGCTCAGGATATCCTCAGAGTGTGTCTGTAGGAACAGGGCCTCTGAGAGGCAGGTATCCCCACCTGTGGCAACAGGAAGATCTTGGGCCAGTCTTTTCCAGAGCAGCTCCAGGGGAGTCATGGCTCGGTGAAGATCACACCCAGCAGCATGCCCTGGATTGTGGTTTAAGGAACTGGGTGGATGGCGGTGCCCATCCATGAGACACGCCAGGGAACATTGGCCTGGGGCTACTAGCATGTCTGCAGTGCTTATGGGACATCTGAGTGCAGATGGTCCATATGTCTCAGCCTGTGGGGGAAGTGGGGCCCAGTTGAGTCGTTTCAGGTAGATCTGGTGATAGGAAAAGCCATCAGTATAGAGGGATACTAATGAAAACAAGTCAGATGGGTAAAAGCTCTAGGGGTGACGTGGTCACCCAAGGATCATGTATCGAATGGCAGAGTACAGGGCAGAGGTTGGAAACCAGAGGAAAACAAAACCAAGATTTAAGAGGGGATCAAAGTAAATGGACATGGACAGACAAGGAGTCTTAGAAGTAATGAACTAAGAAGGAAGAGGAAAGCCAGGATTGGCTGCTGTCACAGACTCTGACCAAGGAAAGTGTTTTTGAAGACGGAATGTGTCTGTGGACATTTGGTCCATGGAGCTCTTGGGATACATTAGCAAGGGGATGTTCTGTGGATATGCACTCAAGAGGTAACCAGATAAGGATGCTCCTGGAGTCTATTCCTTCAAGAAGCATGGCTTGAAAGGAATGAAAGACTCAGGGTATTGCAAGTAGAGGCCTTTGTGCTTGCAGGGTATGCTATTTTCTATTCCCCAAACCAAAGAGACCAGGATGCCAGTTCCAAAAGAATCGTAAGGACTGTTGGCTAGAAGACAGCATGGAGAATTGGAATGATCTGGACAGGTGAGTATTCATGTTGAGGGGGGAGTGTGGTATTTTCAAAGCAGCAGTGGAGTTCCAGGAATACCTCCTTCCTCTCCCTCTGGGCCCCACTCTGCCTCTGCGACCCATGGTCACAGGAAGAGCCAGGGTGGTGGTGGGGGACGTGGGTTGCTGAGATCATACACTCCACGGACACTTTCATGTATTTTTTCTCCCTGGATGATCTGATCTTCCTCATGAGTGTTCACCCTTCATACTGGTTAGTAACGGGAAAACCCAACTGAAGTTGCTTCTGACTTGGAAAGTGTGGTTGCATGCAACCAACAGAATATCCACAGATACAAATGCTCAGTCTATTCTGGTGAGAATGCTCTCTACTTCTTTCAGCGATGGAGCAGGGGTATACGTCACTTACAAGGCTCGCAGTCATGTGTGAGAGGGAGTCTATAACACGGCATAGGTTTGTTCCTCACAGAGGCCTCAGTGTTCTGACTGTCCTCTCCTGGCTTCAGCTGTTGATGCTGACCTGTACCGCCCATGGGTGGGGGTGGTGAAACTTGCATTTTTGTCTCCCTCCTCTTGCTGTGGACCCAGTACTCCCTGGCTGACTGAGTCTCAGCCACCCTGCTCCCATCTGCAGACCCCTCTGAATCTGGGATTCATCATCCAGCCCATCCCCGGGTGGGGACATCCACTCCTCAGCTGGAAGGTCCCCTAGCCCATTGCCTGCTTAGGCTTCTTCTGGATTCAGTCTGTTTCCACATTTCTCCCTAAAGTGATGCCGATCCCTCCCTTGGATCTCACCTGCACCACAGCAGGAACCAAGATCAGCCCCAGAAAACAAAATTCCTAAACTGCAGCCACCCTTCTGCCAAAGACTCCGTTCGGTCATTGTACAGTGTGCCCCTGGAGTCCCAAGTGCAAATAGTGTGGAATCCTCCTGTCGCTGGAGTTCATTTCTTGTCACACCTCCCTTGTCTGAGCTCTCTCACCTCTGCCTGCCAGTTCCTCTGTGGGCCATTCCCCATTGTGACTGGGACGCTCTTTCCTTTGGCTTGTCTTTCATTTGACCCAAGACATCCCATACAATACCCAGGTCAAAGGGGGCATAGTGTAGAATGTGTACCTTGTGGAGTTCAGTTAGGATACTTTGGTGTCACATAAGCCCACGCCCCTGAAATACAAAAACAGAGGGATAAAGAACACAAGAGTCAAATATACCAAAGATGCTTGAGATGTTGGCTTAGATGAGCACTGAAGAGTGTCAGTGGGATCAGAAAGTATGGATATTAATGATGGCCATGACAAGACCAGTTACAGTGGAGTGACAGGGACAAAACCTCCACGGAAGTGGGCTGAGGAGAGAATATCTCTGCAGAATTTGAAGCAGTTTTGCTTTGAAGGGCAACCGGTAATGTGCCAGGAGCTGCAGAACAGGGTGGAATATGGTGGGTTTCCCCCTGTGCTGTGGAATGCTGGGATGAAGAGGGAGCAGGTGCTGGTTCAGGACCCTGGAGTGATGACTGCAGGTGCAAAGTCCCTGGGAAGGTGCAAGGCATGGGATCCCGAGCAGAGGTGAGGGGCTGGGTGTAGTCAGGAGCACACATGCAGAGCGGCAGCTGACTGCCAGGGCAGAAACACGGAGTTTGGGACTGGGAACCTTGAGAAATCCCATGGGATTTCTTCTTCCTTCTCCACGAATTATTGGCCTGTGGGGTTGGTGGTCATAGGATGGAGGAAGGTCACTACTGTGTAGTGTAGTAGTGTAGGTAGGTGAGAGTGAAAATAAACAGCAGTTCTACTCTGGCCACGGATTTAAGATAAAACACTTCTGTAAAGTTGTAAAGTTTGCTCCTCAACGCTCTGGTGCTCAGACACAGGCAGGGCGTGGGTAGGCAGGAGGGTGCAAGGAGCACAAGAGATGTGTTTGCAGGGGACAGCTTCCAGCCCTGGCTCAGCGGATCCAGGAGGGGCCTGGCAGGTAGTGTTGAAGGACATGTGGTAGGTGAGGTGGGGGTTTCCAGGAGGTTCTGGTATCAGTGCACTGGCACTAGAGCGAGGGAGCTGGAAGACAGGACATCATGTTGAGGGTGATGAGAGGGAGGAAGGCTAGAAACAGGACACCATGAGGGGCGCGGTCTTTCCTGATGCCCGGGGCGAGACCATGGGCAGGGGGATGCTCCGGTGGGGAGGAGGGGAACATCGAAGAGGACGGAGAGTCCCTGGGATGACCGGGTGAGCCCCGTGGGCACTGAGGACGGATCAGAAGAGTGAGGGCTGAGAGAACAGTGAGTGTACCACGGGAGGAACGCCTCCACAGGCCTGGGGTGGGCGGGAGGAGAAATACAGGGGACTTTTACCGGTCCCGCACTTTGGGGGCTTCGGCAGTGGGCGACAGGACCCGGACATACCCGGTCAGGTTGCTCAGTGAATGAAGACTTAGAAACAGGGTCCAGGAGAAAACTCCCAACCGACCCGGGCCAGGAGACTGGCGCGGGGCTCACTGGGTTCCTGCGCGCAGGCCCAGAACCAGCCAATCGGAGCGCAGCCTCGCCCACCAAGCTCCGGATTTCACGGATTCCCTGACTTCCTGCCTGTGTTGCCTTGGTTCCCCGGGCCGCTGGAGAGGAGCCGGCGGTCCACCGGTGGTTTGGTCGGGCCCCTTCGAGATGGTTCCTTCCTTTCTCTGGTCCTCATGGGCATCCCCCTCAACTTCCGCATCCACGCTGTCCAGTCCTGTGCGCGAAAACCCAACAGAAAGGATGGATTTTCTTTCGGCCTTGTGTCGTTTTGGTTTCTATGGTCTGCAGGCGGCAGTGTTGCTCCAAATATCGCTATTCTGTTTCTCCCCCGCCCTTCGCCGTTGAAAAAACGCAATGAAGCCTTTTGCAGGAAAAGTGTTGTATATTTTTCTCTGCTTGCACCGGTTGGCTGGTTCAAACTGCATCTGAGCCCTTCAGACAGCCCTTTGTGGAAACTTTGAACAAACCCATTGACACTTAAAATTACAATAAAATAATATAAGCTAATCGACTGAATAATGGGGGAGGGAGTGAGCTCCCTTGTCTTGCTTCTGATCCTAGAGGAAATGCTGTATTTAAAAAGAACTTTATTATGACAGTGAGTTTTGACTCGAAAATGTTTATGTGAAGTGGAAATGAAAGTTGCTCAGTCCTATCAGATTCTTTAAGACCCCTTGGACTGTTAGGCTGCCAGGCTCCTCTACCCATGGGATTCTTCATTCAAGAATATTGGAATAGGTTGCCATTTCCTTCTGCAGCGGAGCTTTCCAATCCAGGGACTGAACCTGGGTCTCCTGCATTGCAGGCTGACTCCTTTCCATCCGAGCCACCTACGATAATAACATGACAGGGACAAGTGGCAAGCTAAGATTCTGCTGGGTAATTGATCCTGGACACCACCCAGGAAGCAGGTGGTGCTACTGCCCTCATTTTTGCCTTTGAGAACTGTGGCACATAGAGGAAGAATCAGCTGTCAAGGTTCTCCGGGTTCCTCCAGGAGTGTCCCTATGTTCAGGTGTCAAGTCTGTCAGATTGTAATTTGCACACTAGTTTGCAGGATGCTTTTCTATCCCCAAGAGAAGAATGAAATAAAACAATGGGAATGAGGGTAAAGTGAAAGTGTTAGTCGCTCAGCCCTGTCTGATTCTTTGAGACCCCCTGGACTGTAGCCCACCAGGCTCCTCTGTCCATCGGAATTCTCCAAGCAAGAATATTGGAGATGGTTGCCATTCCCTTCTCCAGTGGATCTTCCTGACCCAGGGATTGACCCTGGGTCTCACAGGGATTGCACCGAGGTCTCCCGCATTGCTGGCAGATTCTTTACCATTTGAACCTCCAGGGAAGCCCAAAATGAATGTAAAATAGCCTGCAAAACTTTTTAAAATGTATAATAACATAGTTATTACAATAAGATACTAAAGGAAAAGGGAGGGTGCCACATAGAAAACAATTCAAGTACTGTATCAGTATCATGGCACAACACAATGATAAAGTAAAGCACCTGGAACAAATCAGGTACTTTTCATTTCGTCTATATTTGACCAGATTTATATTGAGAAGAGACTGCAGGTCATTTCTTGGTTGATAGTGGAAATACTAGTGTGAGGAAAAACACAGCCAAAGGTACAGCACATGTCCTTAGACAGTTCTATTATATTTCCCATTCAGGTAGGGAATCAGAGATGAGAAATATAGCTCTGGAGACTACCTGAGAGACAGATGGACAGACAGCAGAATTCATTTTCACTTCTAAAGAATCTCATGGGCATTTGCTGGGTACACAACATTGAGCTCTGAGGGTGGGGAGGAAAAGTAGATTTCATCACTCTTGTCTCCTGTAATAAAAAGGGAAGCTATTTGTTATTAGGGGAAAGATGTTTGTGAATCACAAGTATGAGAAAGGTCTTATATTCGGAATACATAAGGAATTTTAAAATTGCAAAGGACAAAATATAGTGAAGGCAGACAGATCCTTTTGTCAGGAATTCAGGTGTGGAAGGAGAAACGAGAAAGTGGCAGCTCCTGGGCATTTTCAAGGTGATGGACGTGGCCTGTTCCTGGTCATGGTGGTGATCACTGGAATTTGCCATGTGTCAGAGCTCAGAAAGCTTCACACCCAAAGACAAGCAGGCCAGGACTTCCCTGGTGGTCCAGTGGTTAAGAATCCACCTGCCATATAAAATTAATACACAGAAATCCCTTGCATTCCTATAAACTAACTGAAAAATCAGAAAGAGAAATTAAGGAAACCATCCCATTTACCATTGCAACAAAATTAATGAAATGCTTAGGACTAAATTTACGTAAAGAAACAAAAGACATGTATACAGAAAGATAAAAAAAAAAAAAAAACTGGTGAAAGAAATCAAAGATAACACAAATAGATGGAGAAATGTATCATGTTCTTGGATTGAAGAATCAATATAGTGAAAATGAGTCTACTACCCAAAGCAATCTGTAGATTCATCACAATCCTGAACTACCAATGGTATTTTTCACAGAACTACAAGAAATAATTTCACAGTTTGTATGGAAACACCAAAGACCCCGAATTCCCAAAGCAATCTTGAGAGAGAAGAGTGTAATGCAGGAATCAACATTCCTGACTCAGACTATATTATAAAGCCACAGTCATCAAGATGGTATGGTACTGGCACAAAGACAGAAATATAGATCAATGGAACAAAACAGAAAGTTCAATGATAAATCCCTGCACCTATGAACACCTTGTCTTTGACAAAGGATGCACAAATATGCAAGAGCTAAAACACAGTCTGTTCAACGCATGATGCTGGGCAAATTGGTCACCTATGTGTAAAAGAATGAAACTGGAAGACTTTCCAACACCATACACAAAAAGAAAGTCAAAATGGATTAAAGACCTAAATGTAAGACCAGAAACTATAAAACTCTTAAGAGGCAAACATAGGCAGAACACTCTGTGACATAAATCACAGCAAAATCCTCTAGGATCTACCTCCCAGAGTAATGGAAATAAAAACAAAAATAAACAAATGGGACCTAATTATACTTAAAAGCTTTTGAACAGCGAAGGATTCTATAAGCAAGGTGAAAAGGCAGCCCTCAGAACAGGAGAAAATAATAGCAAATTAAACAACTGACAATGAATGAATCTCCAAAATATACAAGAAGCTCATGCAGCTCAATATCAAAAAAATGATCAATCCAATAAAAAGTGGACAAGTGACCTAAACAGACATTTCTCCAAAGACATACAGATGGCTAATAAACACATGAAAAGATGTTCAGTATCACAGATTATTAGAAAAATGCAAATCAAAACCACAATGAGGTATCATCTCACACAGGTCAGAATGGCCATCATCAAAATGTCTACAAACAATAAATGCTGGAGACGGTGGGGAGAAAAGGGAACATTATTTCACGGTTGGTGGGAATGCAAACTGGTATAGCTACTATGGAGAATAGTGTGCAGATTCCTTAAAAAACTGGGAATGGAACTGCCATACGACCCAGTGCAGGGCATACACCCCAAGGAAACCAGATTTGAAAGAGACATATGTACCCCAATGTTTACTCAGCACTATTTACAATAGTTACGACATTGAAGCACCCTAAATGTCTATTAGTAGATGAATGGATAAGGAAGTGATGGTAAATATACACAATGGAATATTACCCTGCTATTAAAAAGGAACACGCCTCAATCAGTTCTAATGAGGTGGATGAACCTGGAACCTGTTATACAGACAGAAGTAAGTCAGAAAGAGAAAGACAAATACTTATATTAATGCATCTATATGCAATTTAGAAAGGCGGTAGCAACGATTCTTCATGCAGGGTAGCAAAGAAGACAGAGACCTATACCACAGACTTTTCAACTCAGTGGGGGAAGGGGAAGGTGGGATGATTCGAGTGAATAGCATTGAAACATATACATTAGCATATGTAAAATAGATGACCAGAACAAGTTCAATGCATGAACCAGGGCATGGGGAGGGAGGTGGCACCCCCAGTTCAGGAATGGGGGGACACATATATAACTGTGGCCGATTCATGTTGATATATGGCAAAACCCATCAGAATATTGTAAAGAATTATTCTCCAATGAAAATAAATTAATGATTAAAAAAAAAAAAGAATCCACCTGCCAATGAAATGGGCAGGCGTTCAGTCCCTGGTCCAGGCAGTTTCCACGTGCCACAGAGCAGCTAAGACTGTGTGTCACAACTCCTGAACCTGCCTTCTCCAACTACTGGAGCCACGAGCCTAGAGCTCGTGCTCTGCAACAAGAGCAGTCTCTGCAATGAGAAGCCCGTGCACCACCGCTAGAGAGTAGTGCTCCTTCTCCACAGCTAGAGAAAGCCCTTGTGCAGCGACAAAGACTCAGTGCACCCACAATAAAGAAAGAAATAAGAAAGAAAACCAGGCCGATCTTACTGTATGTTCATTTGAAAAATCCGGTGGTAGATACTGAAGTAGGTGCATCTCTATATTCTTTGAATAATCATATCTTGGGTGAAGCTAACAAAAATTACATCACAGGCTATATTAAAACTTTAGAGCAGCTTCCCAGGCACTGCTTGTTTCTAGAAACTACTTTTCTCAGAGAACTTATTTTAGAACTTTAGTAACCGGAACTGCAGCCTCCACCACATTCAAGGGCAGGAAACAAAACACATTAGAAAGACACGGTTCAAATCTTGTCAGTTGCCTGTGACCACAGGCTAGGATGAACACACATCCCAGAAAGAGTCTCTTCACATTTCAGTAACTCATCCTGTATTTCAACCACTTAGTTCAGTTCTTCAGGACCACTGCTCTCCCCTTAAACAAACACTTGGTGTGATACATTTGGAAAATGACCTTAACCCAATTCACTCCCAACCACTTTCCACATGTCACAAGGAGTCTCTCACAATGATATTTCTTCACCTAGAAAGCCAATTCTCAGATAAGGAAAAGGATTCACACACACCTTGTAAAGAAATAGTAAGATTTTAGAAACTGACTCACAAGTAACCCATGGATCAACATTCTTTTCTCTCTTCTGCCTCCATCCACTCTGAGAAGTGAATATTTGGTCATGCTATCTGCTTTGCCCATCAACTTTCTCATACCACACACGTGGTGTTAATAGTGAGCCTATACACAAAGGCATTAATACCAGTTAGACCTATTGAAGTCGGCTACCTGGGGGCAGGGAGGTGGCTGGGGCAATGAATTCATCATCTCATTTCCTTCACCACCCCACCCCATTTCATTCCCTGCAGTCACTGGGCCCAAATGAAAAAAGATATACCAAATCTCTCCTTAAATCACCACTGCCTCAAGTTTCCTTCGTTATCTTACATGGCTTCTGAGGCCAGGGAACAGATTTTACCTGAGATGAGTAAAGCTAGAGAGACAACCCATTGGCCAGAGATTCTGTTTGGGAGGTGATGTCTCAGTGTACTGCTTCCCCACTGTGATGAAGAAAGTACAAATCATCTTGGCTTGGCGCTGGTGCCCCATTTTTCAGATGTTAGCCACTAGATGGCGGGCTAGTAAGGTACTTGGATACTTGATCAGTAGACTTTGAGTTCAGTTCAGTTGAGTTGCTCAGTCATGTCCAACTCTTTGTGACCCCATGGACTGCAGCATGCCAGGCCTCCCTGTGCATCACCACCTCCCGGAGCTTACTCAAACTCATGTCCATTGAGTTGGTGATACCATCCGACCATCTCATCCTCTGTTGTCCCCTTCTCCTCCCACCTTGAATCTTTCCCAGCATCAGGGTCTTTTCCAATGAGTCTGTTCTTCACATCAGGTATTCAAAGTATTGGAGTTTCAGCTTCAGTATTAGTCCGTCTAATGAATATTCAGGACTGATTTCCTTTGGGATGGACTGGTTGGATCTCTTTGCTGTCCAAGGGACTCTCAAGAGCCTTCTCCAACACCACAGTTCAAAAGCATCAATTCTTTGGCAGTCAGCTTTCTTTATAGTCCAACTCTCACATCCATACATGACTACTGGAAAAACCATAGCTTTGATTTGTTTGACAGGCCTTTGTTGTCTCTGCTTTTTAATATGAGGTCTAGGTTGATCATAACTTTTCTCCAAGTAGACTTTAAGGGAATTATATTACGTGGCATAATGGGGAAGCGGGGGAGGCGGGGAGGGCAGTTCCTTCATCCAATCAGTTGAAAAAGCTTAAGAGCAGGGACTGAGGCTTCCTGAAGATGAAACAATTTAGCCTCAAGACTACAGCCTGAGAAACCCTGCATGAGACTCAAAATTACTGGCCTGCTCTACAGATTTGCGTCTCTGGAGTGCAACCTGGATTTCCAGTCAGCCGACCTGCCCAAAGAACATCAGAACTGTCAGCACCCACAAGCCCATGATCCAATTCCCTAAAATAAGTCTCTCTCTATTGGCTGTGTTACTCTGGAGAAGCCTAATATACCTCCCGTATGTCACATCTTTCTCTGTCCAATCCAAAAACATTGGCTGAGTCACAGTATTATTCCACACCAGATGCTGTGCATTACAGGAGCTGATAGATAGAGGACACAGCCATTTATTTAGTGCCTTCCACCTTCCAGGTCATGGGCGCTAGGTGTTTTACATCTGTGATCCCCAGCAGGTCTCCCAAGAAACCTCACCAAGAAGTAGACCTATTGCCATTTTACAGATAAGGAATTTGAGGCTGAAGGAGAGTGCCTGGGCTGTTAGCACCTGCACTGGAACCCAACTTGAGTGTAAACTGTGAACTCTCGTATGGAGGGAGATGACATGGGGAGAGGAGTTTGGGCACAGGTCCCAGAGAGTTTCCATGCCATGGGGGAGCATGGAAACATCACACCCTTATTTTCAGTCCTGGGCTGCTCCTGCTAAGTCGCTTCAGTCGTTTCCGATTCTGTGCGACCCCATAGACGAAAGCCCACCAGGCTGCCTCGACCCTGGGATTCTCCAGGCAAGAACACTGGGCATCCCCTTGCAATAGGAGGAGCCTCATTCCATCTGAGGACAACATTACCAGGAACAGAATGATGCATGCAACAGAAGATGAAGTCTGTGAGTGGTTTCCAGGTGGAACAGGTGTAGCAGAAAAGCCAGCCTCCTGGTGAGTGTTTGTCTAGCTGTGAGGAAAAAGCTCGAGGACTGTGGCTGAGAAGGAAGGAGCCTCTAGGGCTGGACACAGATGTTTAATGTGACCTGGAAGCTCAGTAGTTGTTACACCAGGGAATATTCCAGCACATTGCTACTAACCTCATTCCATACTGACAAATACAATCTGCTCAGTTCATGTCATTATTCAGAATAATTCACCCGTTTTCAGGTGAGGCTGCTATGGCACAGTGAGCCAATTTAATTTCTCAAGGTGTGATGATAACAAGTGGGAGAACTGGGTGCAAGGAAGTTGTCTAGAATCAGAGCTAGTGTCCATACCCACACACTGTATTGTTTCCTCATAAAAGGGAAAAAAGGAAGAAAAAAAGGAGAAAATGAAAGAAAAAGAATAAAAGGAGACCCATGATGCTTACAGTAGTGTGGCATCCACCTTGGACTGTGAGTAAAGAGAAAACTCCTCAAAGAACCTAATCAGAAAGGTAACTCACAATCACAGAACATGAAATCAGGGGAATGGCTGGGCTCAAGCACGGTGTACATGTACACGGAGAGCAGTGGGAGCACAGAGGAGGGCACGGGAAAGGTACGGAGTAGAAGAAGCTATGGAAGCAAGAGGAAGAGGGGAGAGCAGACTGACAGGGCTCCTGTGGACTTGCCCAGCACACTGATCAGCAGGTTCAAAGCGTCCATCCTGCT
The DNA here is from genome assembly GCF_003369695.1 of Bos indicus x Bos taurus. Classification (NCBI taxonomy): domain Eukaryota; kingdom Metazoa; phylum Chordata; class Mammalia; order Artiodactyla; family Bovidae; genus Bos; species Bos indicus x Bos taurus. The sequence goes on from NC_040105.1 coordinate 52,878,757, forward strand.
AATGGCAGAATGAGTGGAAGTTACACCTCTCACCCATGAAATAAAGTAGCCTGGCTGTCCGAGCTGAATTCATCCAACAAGTATCCCCCCAGCGCCCACCTGGTCATCAATGACCTCAGCACAGTGCCGAAAGCAGCCATAGCCTAGGACAGACCTCAGTCTCAGGAGGTAACGGATTGTCCAAGATATAGAATAAATGGGAAGCCAAGTGGGAAGGAATAGACAGTAGACACTCCTGTCTGAGTGGGGATCGAAGACAGGATGCCCATCACCCGCTCAAAGGAACAGAAATGTGAGCCTAGAATTTTCAGGGTTCACTCACTGGCAATTCAGTTGAGAAACAGCTGCTTGATGGTGATGCACTAGGAAGGGGAAAGGCGAGTGTTACTCTGGTACAATAAGGTTCTGGACAAAGTGGGAATAAAAGACAGATACAGCCCTGGGCCTATGAAAATTGAGCCAAGAGGTTTGCTCTAGCCACTTTTTTCGTGTATGTTGTTTGCAGCAAACAAATTGACAACGTATCAACAGCTGCACTGCTCTGTGTACCTCACCTTATCATCACTCCTAAGACGGTGAACGTGTTCTGAGCACCTGTGGGGCACCAGACTCCCAGACCGGTGCTTTCCAGAATTTGTGGGCACAAGAACGTTTCAGGCAGCAAGAGGGTCCTCAAGGAGCTCACCGGGGGGTGGGCAGGGAGCCAGACTGAAGACAATGGTGACACAAGTGTGATGAGAGCCTTGGCCTCAGGAGCCAGTGGAGGCTGGGATCAGAGGGTCAGGAATGGGCTTTGCCTGGGGGTGGGATAACATAGAATATTCTTGTCCCCATTTGCAGACATGGGAACCGAGGATCAGAGAGGGTGAGCATCTTACTCAAGGTCACACTGCTTGGTAGTGGTCCTGACCATTTTTCATCTGTGTGGGTTGAAATGTGAAGGTTTCTGCACTGTTAATAATACCACTCTCTCAATGTTGTCACCTATTTTAGCTAACAACCACCACGTTACACATTCCCTTGGCTCTAGGTCCTCCTTTCTTAGATAAATAATCTGCTGAACAAAGTATAGATTTCCTGTTAGCACATCCGGTCTGTCCACTTTATAAATAAAATGTCCATGCATGGCATGTTGGCTCTACCCAAACTGATGGTTTACACTGAGTTTGTATTGCACCCACATGCAAGGTAAAGAAAATGGATCACTGGGATCTGTAGTTTTACTTACCTATTTCACACAATCTCAAGCATAATTTTAAATGTAGCCAATAATCACTTGAAAAGAGTAGAAGCACTTCTTTCCTAAAATGACCATGCATGAAAGAGTTCATTCAATGTCTGTACGTCGAGGCAGGAGACTAAGCCCCTGGATGGAGTCACCGACGGGATGGACATGAGTTTGAGTAGGATCCACGAGTTGGTAACGGACAGGGAAGCCTGGTGTGCTGCAGTCCATGGGGTCGCCAAGAGTCGGATACGACTGAGCAACTGAACTCAACTGAAGACTGTCCAACCGCTATCTGCTACTGAAGTGGTGGGGCATCTGGGAAAAATAACTTTTCTGAGAGAACACGGATCCCACTTGGCTAAAGAGGATTCTGGTCCTGTGACACTAAGGCACACCTGGTTGGCCCTAGAGAGATAGATGTCTTCCTCTGCGTGTCTGTCCCTCTCTCTACCCCTCGCTGTCACACATTCCTTGTCAGGATCGAGTTCTCAACAGCAGGACGCCAATGCAGTGCCTCCCATCCTCCGCCCGTGCAAGAAGCCGGGAGTGGGCGGCGGTCGGCCTCCCATCCTTAGTGTGTGTGGAATAGAACAGTAAAGACCACTGAGGGGAGTCCTCCAGCGTCCTACAGAGCCTACCCGTCCTTCAGGGGTGAGGAGTTGGCAGGCCTGGTTTTGACGTCACAAAGATGGGACATTTACCCCTCCCTTCCTTATAGAAGGATCTTCCTGCGTATTCCCTGGGTTGTAGTGGATTGAGAGGGAGCCTGGAATGGCCTGAAGACAAGTAGGTTCCTCCACGGGGACGATGGCAGTAGGGCGGGGGGATTCAGAGAAGAAGAATTAATCCCAGGTCCTCTCAACCGTGTGCCCGGAGGTCCTCTCCCAGCAGCTTGGAGGCTAGGAGGGACCATCCTTGCCAGAGTCGCAGGAAGTTTCCTTCCACACAGATGACAGCTGGTGATGGTCGGCTCTTGGGATCGGAAGGCGGGTGCTTCTCCCTGATGCCTGGTAATTTGTGTTGTCGCCTGTCCACGTGAGGAGCAGCTCCTGTTACTTGCTTGTTTTTCTACTAATTGTTACTAGTAACACACTAGGAAAGAGTAAAAGCAAACTATTAGAGACACTGGCTGTATTTCTACCGATTGCAATTGGGAGAGCACCACAGACCTGAAGATCAGACTGCCAGCAAGGTGGTTTTGCACTGTAGTTCATTCCAGGGACAGTAGTAGAGAAGTGACAGTGGGGACCTTTGCAGGGGGGAAAACATTTAGGGGCAAATCTCGTCGACAGAAGAGGAAATGATTATCTTTGTGACTTGCTAGTTTCAGGAGAACTGACCTTTAATCACCGTTCCTAGTCATGAGACAGAAAACAAGGAGTTGGATGGTCTGTGTCTGCCCTTTGATGACAAGGAGGAAGGTCTGTACTTGACCTTGTGGTAGGTAAACCCAGGAGTCACTGGATACTTTGGATGAGTCTTACCGAAGTCCGACGGGGAAGGGTGGTGTTTGCATTAAGTCATTTTGGGGACATGAAAGTCTGCAGAGATTTCTTTACTGTGGCTTTTCTTAACAGCTCAGGTGAAGTTGAACTTTGTCATCATGGTAAATATGAGCATCTTTCATGCTGGTCCCAGTAGATAAGTATAAAGGCAGAGAGGTTCGAACACCCCTCACCTTTGAAAATTGGATTATGATTGCTTTAAATGTTGTGCTAATTTTTGCTGTAGGACAAGGGTGAATCAGCTATAAGTGTATACATATATCCCCTCCCTCTTGAACTTCTCTTCCACCCCCCAACCCCACCCCTCTAGGTCATTACAGAGCACCAAACTAAGCTTCCTGTGCTATACAGAAGCTTGCCACTAGCTATCTATTTTACAGATGGTAATCTGTATATTTCAGTGATACTCTCTCAATTCAATCCATCTTATTCTTGCCTGCTGTGCCCATAATTCTCTTGTCCATGACTGAGACTCTAATCTTGCCCTGCGAATAGGTTCATCAGTGCCGTTTTTCTAAATTTCACATATGTGTGTTGATGTAGGATATTTGTTTTTCTCTTTCTGATTTATTTCACTCTGTATAACAGGCTGTAGCTTCATCCAATTCACTAGAAATGACTCAAATTCGTTCCCTTTTATAACTGATTAATATTCCACTGTATACATGTACCACAACATCTTTATCCATTCATTGACAGACATCTATGTTTCTTCCATGTCGTGGATATTGTAGATACTGGTGCAAGGAACATTTGGGTACATGTGTTTTTCTGAATTATAGTTTTCTCAGGGTGTATGCCCAATAGTGTGATTTCTGGGTCATGTGGTAGTTTTATGGGCTTCCCTGGTAGCTCAGCTGGTAGAGAATCCATGTGCAGTGTGGGAGAACCCAGTTCAAATCCTGGATCAGGAAGACCCCCTGGAGAAGGGATAGGCTAGCCACTCTAGTATTTATGGGCTTCCCTTGTGGCTCAGAGAATAACGGATCTGCCTGCACTGCGGGAGACCGTCTTTGGTCCCTGGGTTGGGAAGATCCCCTGGAGGAGGGCATGACAACCCACCTCGGTATTCTTGCCTGGGGAATCCCCATGGGCAGAGTAGCCTGGTGGGCTACAGTCCATGGGGTTGCAAAGAGACGGACACAACTGAGCAACTAAGCACAGCGCAGCACGTGGTAGTTTTATTCCCAGTTTTAAAGGAAATCTCCATACTGTTCTCCATAGTGGCTGTATCAGCTTTCATTCTCACAAACAGTATAGGAGGATTCCCTTTTCTCCACATCCACTCCAACATTTATTTTGCGTAGCTTTCCCCGATGATGACCATTCTGACCGCTGTGACAAGATACCTAATTGTGGCTCTGATTTGCATTTTTCTCACGATGAGTGAAGTTAAGCATCTTTTCATGTCTTTGTTGACAGGTTCCGTTTTTACTCTGGAAGTAATAGACACTTTAACATCACTGTATAGTTCTCAAAAGGTTTGTGTTTTTTTGGTAATCTAAATGAAGGCAGCAAAAAGGAGTCATTATCGCAGAATAGGATCATCATCCTCTTCAATTCAGGAAACTAAGTCACAGAGAGTGAAGTAACCTGCCCACCGTCACAGAAGGAATAAGTGGTGGGACCTTGATTCAAATCTAGGTATCTGTGGCTTCATCACCTCCCAGCTCGGCACCACAGGGTGATGGTTTCCAGATCCACACATCAGGCTCAGCACTCTCTTCTTGACTACAGACTCCCCTAGTCAACTGACAGGGCTGCAGGGAGACTGCACTCAACAAGTGCTAGGCAACTTCTGGGACACCGGAGATGCCTTCACAGGGAAGAGAAGTGAAAGACATGCGGGGTCCCACAGGCCTCTACCCACCCCCTGGAGGGAGTGAGGAGCTACAGGAAGTTCTAAAGGGGGCTGTTTCTCTGAGAGACAGGCTGATGGACTGCCGTTCTGCATGCATGTGACAAGAAACACTTGTTCCTTTGAGTTTATTTCTCTTTACGGTTGACAATACATACCACATGGTGGAAAATACACAAAGCAGATATGTAAAACCAAGCGGATATATGGATAAGCAGATACATTCCCATTTTCCCGAGGGAATACCTGACAGTAAGACAGCACTTCTTTGTAAAAGGAGAACATTCTCCTAAACTATAGCAATGAAATGGGAAATTAGTCTTTTTCTTCATTATTAGCCTCATTCCCCAATCACAGATGAGGCATCATGGGCACAGAGAAGTTAGGTCAGCTCCCCCAAGTCGTTCTGATAGTGCGTGTTTGAGTCCCCCAGGCAAGGAATATTCAACATGTCCAAACTGCACCCATCCCCCCAACCCCCGCGCCCCACACAGCTGCACCTCCTTTACTGTCCCCTGACTCAGTGCAAGGCAGCCTTCTCCCCAGCTGCTTAGGCCAGAGATGCTTAAAGCCATCCTTGCCTGCTACCACTCTCTCACCACACTCTCAATCATCAACCCTCACCTCTCAGCCTCCTAAGTCTAATTAAGATCCTGTTCCTTCTGCCCAACAGCACAGTGAGTTCCCTAGGCCAGGTCACCCTCGTCTCTCTCCTTGACAAGCACCAGCAATCCTGATACCTTCCAATACATGGTCTGTCCTGCTGCCTAAGGAAGGGAAGCTTTCTTCAGTGCAATCTGGGCATGACACCCCTGCTCAAAACTCTGCACGGGCTGCCTGCTGCTCTTAGGATACTGTCCAGCCTCCTGGACTAGGCACAGCAGGTCTTGTCTGCCCCCAAATGCCCGATCTTCACCAGACACCCTCCATCTGCTCCATGCCCCACTTGATATTTCAGCTACCCAGACCTCTCTCTGTTCATCAGATGGCTGGTGCGCTCACAGTCCTACTCCCTAGCTGCCCCCCGCCCCCTCTCACCCCCTCCCCAGCTACAAATTCACAATCTCATTCCTGCCTTTGCCTCCATCTTAACATGCCCCTCTTCCCTCCTCACCTGCCTGATTCGTTCTTAGGTTCAGCTGTCAGGCTCGGTAGAGCAATTTGCATTTTTCCTGAGAACTACCTGGGAGAAAAGTCACAGTTGACAGATTTGACATTTTTACCAAATGGAAGGTGGTGGAGATTTCACTATGAATCCCTGCTACACGATGAGCTGATGAGAAATGCAATCAGATGGCAGAGTTTGTCTGGGAAAGGCTTCCTTGCTAAGCAGAGTATACAGACAGAAAAGCTCTCCTTGTGCTTTATATGTGCCCGTTGTTGTCTTTGAATATGGCCTTTTGAATTTGGTCACAGTGTTGGAGGCATAAAGGGATCCAGGGTGACCACCTGCTTCACAGTGAGGAGGTATAAGCTGAAGCTTCGGAATTTCAAAATGTCACTTTATGGTGTCTGTGACCCAGTACATAAAACAGGATTTGAACCGCCCTACCCATACACTATGTTTTGCTGAGATTTTCACTATTTTTCACTCTATAGTCTGAGTTTCTGTTAGGACAAGATGAAGTATATTAACACGTCCTCCCTATGTAGGGGTTTGATTTACTAGTCCCTGTGGTCATCAGGGAGGCAAGGACGAGCTGCCAGCTCAGTATGGGGACCCTCCTAGGGAATGTCACAGCACCTTCTTGCAACTCCTCAGGTGTCTCCACCTGGTGCCATCAACCCATGGAGGGAACTGCCAGTTCCTGTGATGGCCAGTGGAGGGAGCGACCCCACTGGTGCTTCAACTTGCTACAGATTCAACTGTGACAAATGACTTCCTTCACTATAACTCCTCTGAGCAGAACACACCTAAATATGAAATGAAGTGTGTGCCTGTGGTATGTAAAGCCAATTAAATAGTTGGACACGGCACCAGTTCCACCACCCCACCCCAACCCCCACCCCAGCCAGAGGATGGAGTAGACTCTCAGGGGCTCTGGCATGCCTCCCTCTCCACTGACGTGTCCGTAACACAGGGTGCAGTGTAAATGGCTCACCTGGAGCCTACTTATGCAGTTTGTGGCAGCCGGGTATGTGGGGTTTTATTCCCCACAGACCCAGAGGGGTCAGGATGAACCCCAGCCTTCTCACAGACAAGGAAGCAAGCTGAAAGAGCTTAGGTGGCTGATGCACTAAAAGCTGAATCTGGGAGTCACACCCTAGTTTCTCTTGAGTGCAAAGCCAGTCTTCTCTGCAGTCACAACAACACGCGTGGCTTGTGTTTCAGTTACCGAGATGCAGATGTTGTTCCATGAGAGGAGAGCCATCAGTGTCCCAATCTCCTGTCCGCTTGTGAAATGCGGGTACCCAGTAGGGCAAAGCCACCCTGAAAGGTTCTAACCCCCTTTGTGTGTGTGCGCCTTAGGAGGAGCTACCTTGCAGCCAAGAAACTGGAGTCCGCTGGTAGGAAAGGGTTGCTCCAGGGGCAACACCAAGCAGGACTTTAACTTCCCCTACGGGGAGGCACTCTGCCATATCAGAGAGGCTTTGCAACCAGCCCCCACCCCAGTTATGTCTCCAGCAGTCTCACTCTGTTTATCAGATGTAAGGAATTGGGAGGCACGCCAAAGCACAGGAAGTGTTTTTAGTGGCTGTAAGACAGCGCAGGAGACGACCCAGCTGCCATGGTGCTCTGGAGACAACTGGGAATGAAATCTGTCTGGCTCCACCTGTGTCCAGGTCTGTGCTCTTCTGCTCGTGTGTGTGTGTAAACTGTGGAAGGTCAAAGTGCCACCTCAAGAAATCTCCCCGTCCCCCCGAGAATGTGTCCTGACTAGGGACCGACACCACATCCCACCCCCGGACATATGGCAGGGGTCAGATGCTCTCTTCTGTGTTCCCAGAGTTCTATAATTTAAATCCTGCCATCGCTTTTCTCACAGAGCTCGTGGCAGTCATCTGCTTGCAGAGGACAGTCCCCATCATCCTTAATGAATCCAGCCGCAGTAGGAAGAGACATAGCATCTGGTCCCTGCTTAGAACTACTTCCTCAATGAATGAAGGACCGGGACTCAAGGTGAATTCTCAGTCAAAAAAGCGTAGCTCTTAGTGGATCAGTTCTTTTTGTGTTAATAATGATACAGGAGAATGGAGTAAGCAGGACATCTGTGGAATCAGATTCTCTTCCCTTTGGGGGTGGGGATAGGAGTGCATGTTTCATATGACCCCTAATTCTGGAAACTCCTGATCAAAGAGGCTGCAAGGTTCATTATACACATGTGGGTCACACTGTTGCCTCATCAGCCACAGTTGTAGCCTCACAGTGGAACTGGGGTCAAGATCCTGAGAGCACCATTCAGGTCACTGAACGTTTCCCAAGGACCAAGTGGCAATGTAGGCCCCGCAACTATGTGTCCAGACGATGGACAGTTGAATGAACTCAGGCTGCTAGTGGAGTCTCTGACACTGTGCCTGGAGAACAGGCATCTATGGAGGCAGGGACACCAGTACAGGTAGGAATGGTGTGTCGAGTCCAGGGGAGGCCGTCAGCCTCACTCGGAGCTGCCCCTCGTGCATCCTCCTCACTCCTTGCTTGCCCCACCTCAGCTGTCTCTGCTCTTTCCCCCTGTCCTGCCTATGCCTCCCTCACAGGCCTGGCACAGGCATGTCCATCAGCACCTATGACATCTGCTTCTCCCTGTTGGTTCGCCAACAGAGCAGATGCTTACCTGGTGCCACGGTATATAGTCCCCGCTTTCTGTTCAACTCTCACTCCCTGCTCCCGGCTGCCCTGGCCACCTGGCAGTATCTGCCCCCCGCATTTATCCCCACTGTTCCCTCTTCTGCCATATCCTGACCCCAGATGTCTGCTGTGCTGACTCCTTTCCCCCTTCAAGTCTTTGTTAATATATCAGCTCCTCAATGAAGCCCGCCCTGGTCGCTCTGTTCAATACTGTGACTTGCAGCTTTCCCCCTTGCTGCCCACAGTACCAGTCCCTTACAGGACTCACATGTATCTGATCACAGCACCACCCCCTTCTAACACACTGTAGAATGTCCTGGGTTGTTATGAGGTAGGGTGCCTCCTACCCCTACCCTTTCCCCTTTGGGGAGAGTAAGTCCAGCACAGGGATTTCTGTGGGCTGGCCACTTGGATCCACCACAGAGAGCCAGGAAAAGCCTCGATGCATTTGTGCTGCCTGAAGCAATGTGCCTGCCTCCCTGCTAGACTGTGAGACCCCTGAGGGTCCTGTTCTTCTCGTCCTTGGGGCAGGCCCTCCCTCCACGCAGGGAGAGGGCCTCAAGTTGTGCTGCCTCAGTTTCAGCCACACCTCCAGCCCAGCAGCTCTGTGACCTGGGACTCAGGAGTCACCTGGCTTCACTTCAAAGTATAAACGCCTGTCTTTAAAGGAATGTAGGTATTTTCAATGTTTAGACTTTAGTTTGGGCCTCGAGTTTTTTGGCACCCACATTGAGTACGAATTGTTGTAGATTCTGAAACACGAGTTCACAATTTTTGATGAATTTGGTTGTGCCAATGTGAAACAACGTGAAACATACTGGAGTGTGAAGTCAAGTGGGCCTTAGGAAGCATTACTAGGAACAAAGCTGGTGGAGTTGACGGAATCCTGGCTATTTCAAATGCTAAAAGATGATGCTGTTAAAGTGCTGCACTTAATATGCCAGCAAATTTGGAAAACTCCACAGTAGCCACAGGACTGGAAAGATCAGTTTTCATTCCAATCCCAAAGAAGGGTCATGCCAAGGAATGTTCAAACTACTGCACAACTGCACCCATTTCAGACGCTAGCCAAGTCATTCTCAAAATCCATCACGTTAGGATTCAATGATATGTGAACGAACAAGTACCAGATGTACAACGTGGATTTAGAAAAGGCAGAGGAACCAGAGATCCAACTGCCAACATCCATTGGATCACAGAAAAAGCAAAGGAATTCCGGGAAAAAATTCATTGACTATGCTTCATGACCTAGATAATCACAATGGTGTGATCACTCACCTAGAGCCAGACATCCTGGAATGTGAAGTCAAGTGGGCCTTAGAAAGCATCACTACAAACAAAACTAGTGGAGTTGATGGAATTCCAGTTGAGCTATTTCAAATCCTAAAAATGATGCTGTGAAAGTGTTGCTCTCAATATGTAAGCAAATTTGGAAATCTCAGCAGTGGCCACAAGACTGGAAAAAGTCAATTTTCATTCCAATCTCAAAGAAAGGCAATGCTAAAGAATGCTCAAACTACCGCACAATTGCACTCATCTCACACGCTAGTAAAGTAATGCCCAAAATTCTCCAAGCCAGGTTTCAGCAATACGTGAACTGCGAACTTCCAGATGTACAAGCTGGTTTTAGAAAAGGCAGAGGAACCAGAGAACAAATTGCCAACATCCGCTGGATCATTGAAAAAGCGAGAGTTCCATAAAAAACATCTATTTCTGCTTTATTGACTATGCCAAAGCCTTTGACTGTGTGGATCACAATAAACTGTAGAAAATTCTGAGAGAGATGGGAATACCAGACCACCTGACTTGCCTCTTTAGAAACGTGCATGCAGGTCAGGAAGCAACAGTTAGAACTGGACATGAAACAACAGACTTGTTCCAAATAGGAAAAGGAGTACATGAAGGCTCTATATTGTCATTCTGCTTATTTAACTTATATGCAGAGTACATCACGAGAAATGCTGGGCTGGAGGAAGCACAAGCTGGAATCAAGACTGCCAGGAGAAATATCAATAACTTCAGATATGTAGATGACACCACTATTATTGCAGAAAGTGAAGAAGAACTAAAGAGCCTCTTGATGAAAGTGAAAGAGGAGAGTGAAAAATTTGGCTCAAAGCTCAACATTCAGAAAACTGTGATGGCATCTGGTCCCATCACTTCATGGGAAATAGATGGGGAAACAGTGGAAACAGGGTCAGACTTTATTTTTGGGGGCTCCAAAATCACTGCAGATGGTGATTACAGCCATGAAAATAAAAGACGCTTACTCCTTGGAAGGAAAGTTACGACCAACCTATAGAGCATATTCAAAAGCAGAGACATTACTTTGTCAACAAAGGTCCATCTAGTCAAGGCTATGGTTTTCCCAATGGTCATGTATGGATATGAGAGTTGGACTCTAAAGAAATCTGAGTGCCAAAGAATTGATGCATTTTAGCTGTGGTGTTGAAGAAGACTCTTGAGAGTCCCTGAGACTGCAAGGAGATCCAACCAGTCCATCCTAAAGGAAATCATTCCTGGGTGTTCATTGGAAGGACTGATGTTGAAGCTGAAACTCCAATATTTTGGCTACCTGATGTGAAGAACCCACTCATTGGAAAAGACCCTGATGTTGGGAAAGATTGAGGGCAGGAGGAGAAGGGGAAGACAGAGGATGAGTTGGTTGGATGACATTACCAACTCAATGGTCATAAGTTTGAGTGAACTCCAGGAGTTGTTGATGGACAGGGAGGCCTGGCATGCTGTGTTTCATTGGGTCACAAAGAGTTAGACACGACTGTGTGACTGTACTGAACTGAACTGAAAGCCTTTCACTGTGTGGATCACAACAAACTGTGGAAAATTCCTCAAGACATGGGACTAGCAGACCACCTTACCTGCTTCCTGAGAAAGCTGTATGGAGGACAAGAAGCATCAGCTAGAACTGGACATGGAACAACAGACTGATTCAAGCTTCAGAAAAGAGCACTTCAAGGCTCTATATTGTGACCTTGCTTATTTAACTTACATGCAGAGTATATCCTGTGACATGCTGGGCTGGATGAAACTCAATTTGGAATCAAGATTGCTTTTAGAAATATCAATAACCTCAGATACACAGATGACACCACCTTTATGGCATAAATTGAAGAGGATCTAAAGAGCTTCTCAATGCAGGTGAAAGAGGAGTAAAAAAGCTGTCTTAAAACTGAGCATTCAAAAAGTAAGATCATGGATCTGGTTCTGTCAATTCATGGCAAGTAGATGGAGAAAAAACTGGAAACATTGAGAAATTTTATTTTCTTGGGCTCCAAAACCATTGTAGACCGTGACTGCAGCCATGAAATTAATAGACACTGGCTCCTTGGAAGAAAAGCGATGACAAACCTAGACAGCATGTTCAAAAGCAGAGACATTACGTTGCCGACAGAGGTCCCTATCGTCAAAGTTACGGTTTTGCCAGTAGTGCTGTATGGATGGGAGAGTTGGACCTACAGAAGGCTGAGCGTCAAAGATCTGAACCTTTGAAACCGTGATGCTGGAGAAGACTCTTGAGAGTCCCTTGGACAGCAAGGAGATCAAATAAGTCAATCCTAAAGAAAATCAACCCTCAATATTCATTGGAAGGACTGATAGTGAAGCTGAAGCTGCAATATTTTGGCTACCTGATGTGAAGAGCCGACTCATTGGAAAAGACCCTGCTGCTGGGGAAGATGGAGGGCAGGAGGAAAAGGGACCAACAGAGGATGAGATGGTTGGATGGCATCATTGCCTCAATGGACATGGGTTTGAGCAAACTCTGGGATATAGTGAAGGACAGGGAAGCCTGGCGTGCTGCAGTCCACAAGATTGTAAAGAGTCGGACATGACTGAGCCACTGAACAACAATGTGATATGTTTCAATCCCTGATAGCTCAGCTGTTAAAGCTGCAATGCAGGAGACCCTGTTCGATTCCTGGGTTGGAAGATCCACTGGAGAGGGGATGGGCTACTCACTCCAGTGTTCTTGGGCTTCCTTTATGGCTCACCTGGTAAAGAATCCACCTGCAATGCAGGAGACCTGGGTCCGATCCTTCTGTTGGGAAGATTCCCCTGGAGAAGGGAAAGGCTAGGGAAGGGAAAGGAAGGGACCTCACACCATGGGTCACAAAACCCAAATATCAATGATACACTCGACCAGGTATGGACCAAGGAATTAGCAGCTGGCAGACCTCACTGCACTGGACACCCAACACCAAACAATTCACCAAACTGAAACTCTAGAGACTCAATAAATGAGGCAAGACACATGAAATCAGCTGAGATGAAATTTGAATACAGGCTGACATGCATTTTAGCAACTTCATAAGCTGCCATGGAGAAACCCAACTGCACAGAGCACTGGTATGGTGAACGCATACAGCTCTTTCACAATGTTCCATGCAGCAACCACAAAGAGACCTCAGACCTTGGTACCCCGCATCCTACAAACCCCAAAGTTCACAGCCTAAGGGATAGTAAACCCCTCAAGTGTTCAGCACCCTCAATCCCTGGCTCACAGACTTATCTCCAGGTCAGAGATGGCACACTCAGGGTGCAGAGTCAGCGATGGGTCAGATACCTCACATGCTTTGACAAATACACTTTGTGATGTCACAACCAAGGGTATGGACACCTAGGGTATTCACGTCCCCTAAAATCCCTACGTGTTCAATCCTAGTTGTGAACTTGAGGCTCTTCTAAGGAACTGGACACAAGGTGTCCAGCCTCCTGCCAAGACCTCCCACCCTACAAATGGTACCCAGATGCCAGTAAAGGCACATTCACTCCCCTGCCCCACTGAGGCCAGTGTGAACTGGTGAAACACCATTGCAGGGGTCTGTGGCAGCACCCATCAGAATTTACATTCCGTGCTGCCCTCACCCTCGGCAGTATTTGCCTTCATGAAAGAGGGACAAGTGTCAGTCCTATTCTGTGATGCCTCCTTGGTGTTTAGAACAGCGTCAGGCACATGCACATAGTAGGTACTCCACAGATGTGTGTTTAGCCAAGGAAGTCTTTGATCCAGCGGTCTCCCTGCTGTGAATGTGCCTTAGGGAAATATTCCCACATGCTCAGAGATGTGTGTACAATGACAGCAAATTTCTAGGGGAAACTCTAGTGCCTATTGATAGTCAGTTACCATTTACTTAAATTTTCATTAATTTCTTTCAACTGGTTTTGTGATTTTCAATGTACAAACCTTACACCTCCTTGTTTAAACTAATGACTAAGTCCTGTTTATATTGTAACTGGAATTTTCTTACTTATTAGGAGTATTCACCACTAGTGTGGAAATACAGTTGAGTTTTGTATATTGAAGCTGGTGATGATTTCACAGGTGCATACACAGCTTTTTACATGTCACACATACCACAATAAAGTGGTTTAAGAAAATAAAAATGAAAGCAAAGTAAAGGTATGCCCAAATTAAAAATAAAAATAAAAACTCAGGGAATGTGTTGGTAGAACTGGCTTACAAGAAAAACTAAAGGAAGTTCTTCATGCTACAATAAGTGAATTCAGATGTTAATCTGAATCCATGTGAAAAGCAAAGAGCACAGGTAAAGGTAATTATATGAAGAAAAATTCTTTATGGACACATATTTCACTCCTTTCTTCCTGTATTTAAAAAGCAACTGTCTAAAACAATATCACATAATTTATTGTTGTGAAAGCAGTAGTTGCTCAGTCACGTCTGACTCTTGGCAACCCCATGACTGTAGCCTGCCAGGCTCCTCTGTCCATGGGATTCTCCAGGCAAGAATACCGGAGAGGTTAGCCATTCCCTTCTCCAGGGGATCTTCCTGACCAAGGGATTGAACCCGCATCTCCTATATTGCAGGCAGATTCTTTACTGTCTGAGCCACCAGAGAAGCCCAATTATTGTTGGGCCAAGAACATATGGAATGTAATATATTTGCAGTAGCAGCACAAAGGAGGTGGTTTGTATCAAAGTTGTATTAGGTAAGGAAACAAATCTGGATGGTGTCAAATCCATACAAACATATGGAAAGCATCAGAAATCATGACAAAGAGGGTGAATATAACAAAAGCTATAAATAGATACCTGATATCCTGCCATATATCAGCTTTTCATCACATAACATTATATATAATGTAATAATAATAATGTATCAATGGGCTTACCCTTTATAGATTTATTATATATGTGACAATATAAGGAAAAGAGGGAAACCCAAATAGAGCGATATAGGAGTAATGTTTCTGTATCTCATTAGCATTTGTGTGAATTTGAAGCTGATTGTGATAAAGTAACATGTTTACAGTGGCATACAGCTAGGAAATAACTTAAAAGTAGTGGAAAATCAGTAAAGGGTTTAAAATGCTACATTAGAAAACATCCATTGGATGGAAAAGAAAGCAGTAAAATGAGGACCATAGAACAAAATGACATGAGACAGAAATATACATTGGCAGATGTAAGTCTGTATCAACATTAAATGTAAATAGATAAAATAATCCAACCAGAAGGCAGACATTGAGATTAAAAAACATTGAAAAACAGTTAAAAAAACATGCATGTGTATGTTGTCTACAGAGGACACAGTTTAGATTCTAAGATATGCAATTTCCCATGTATGTGTGTGTGTTCAGTCACTCAGTTGTGTTTAACTCTCTGGGGCCCCATGGACTGTAACCTGCCAGGACCCCTCTTCATAGAATTTTCTAGGCAAGAATACTGGAGCAGGTTGCTATTTCCTACTCCAGGGGATCTTCCAGAGCAAGGTATTGAACCTGAGTCTCCTGCATTGGCAGATGGGTTCTTTACCACTAGCGCCACCTGGGAAGCCTTATATGATCCAGCAAGTCTACTCCTAGGCAGTTTTCCCAAGAGAAATGAAAACATGCTCACACAGTGGGCTGCACTCAAATATTCCACACGTGTATTCCTAATAGCCACACATAGAAACAACCCAGTTATTCAACAACTGGTATACAGATGAAAGAAAAACAAAAGAGTATACGTGTACAAAGGAATACTCAGTTCAGTCAGTTCAGTCACTCAGTTGTGTCTAACTCTTTGCGACCCCATGAATCACAGCACACCAGGCCTCCCTGTCCATCACCAACTCCCGGAGTTCACTCAGTCTCACGTCCATCGAGTCAGTGATGCCATCCAGCCATCTCATCCTCTGTCGTCCCCTTCTCCTCCTGCCCCCAATCCCTCCCAGCATCAGAGTCCTCTCCAATGAGTCAACTCTTCGCATGAGGTGGCCAAAGTACTGGAGTTTCAGCTCAGCATCATTCCCTCCAAAGAAATCCCAGGGCTGATCTCCTTCAGAATGGACTGGTTGGATCTCCTTGCAGTCTAAGGGACTCTCAAGAGTCTGCTCCAACACCACAGTTCAAAAGCATCAATTCTTCAGTGCTCAGCCTTCTTCACAGTCCAACTCTCACATCCATACATGACCACAGGAAAAACCATAGCCTTGACTAGACGAACCTTTGTCGGCAAAGTAAGTCTCTGCTTTTGAATATGCTATCTAGGTCATAACTTTCCTTCCAAAGAGTAAGCGTCTTTTAATTTCATGGCTGCAGTCACCATGTGCACTGATTTTGGAGCCCAAAAACTACACAATAATAAAAAAAAAAAAGTAACTAATGCATGTAAAAGCAAGGATGCATCTCAACTGTGCAAATGAGAGAAACCAGACACAGAAGGCTACATATTATATGATTTCATGTCAATGGATTTCTGGAAATGGCACAACTGTTGGCACAGAAATGTATCTGTGGTTGCCAGGGTACAGGAGTGGAGGAAGGAGTCTGACGGAAAATACCCCAAGGGAGCATTTTTGAACATTGAGACATTTTCTACGTTTTTATTGTGGTAGCATTTATACCACGGTATACATTTGTCAAAAATCTACAAATGGTAATATGTTAAAGTGTTGGCTTTTATTGTATATAAATTATACCACAATAATTTTTTTAAAGGAAAAAGAAATTTTAAGTATTTAAATACTGGTTATTTTATCCATGTAGACCATGAGCTCAAAAACATAAAAATCTAATTTGGAATTCTTCCCAGACCTGGACAACTTCCAGAATTCACCATGACAGTTTTGTACTTTATGACAGGACACACAAACTTGGTCTTATCCATGTTTACGATTCCCACTCCCTCACCTCAAGTCCAAATTCTTGCTGAGTTCTGTCCATTTTACTTCATAAACATCTAATGCATCTACTTTTTCTAGAACATCTACTTCTGTGTCATTGACTACGCTAAGACCTCTGACTCGTGGATCACAACAAATAGAGAAAATTCTTAAACAGAGGGCAGTGCCAGACTACTCGACCTGTCTCCTCAGAAACCTGTATGGGGGCCAAGAAGCAACCGTTAGAACCAGAGTTGGAACAAATGACTGCTTCATAATTGGGGAAGGAGAACGGCAAGGCCGTGTATCGTCATGCTGCTTATTTAACTTATACGCAGAGTACATCATGCAAAACGCTGGACTGGATGACTCAAAAGCTGAATGAAGATTGCTGGGAGAAATCTCGACAAGCTCAGATACACAGATGACACCACTCTAATGGCAGAAAGTGAAGAGCGACTAAAGAACCTTTGGATACGGGTGAAAGAGGAGAGTGAAAAAACTGGCTTAAAACTCAACTATTAAAACACTAAGATCATGGCATCTGGTCCTATCACTTCATGGCAAATAGAAGGGGGGTAAGTGGAAGCAGTCCATCCTAAAGGAGATCAGTCCTGGGTATTCATTGGAAGGGCTGATGTTGAAGCTGAAACTCCAATACTTTGGCCACCTGATGCGAAGAACTGACTCATTTGAAAAGACCCTAAAGCTGGCAAAGACTGAGGGCAGGAGAAGGGGACGACAGAGGATGAGATGGTTGGATGGCATCACCGACTCAATGGACATGAGTTTGGGTGAACTCCAGGAGTTGGTGATGGACAGGGAGGCCTGGCGTGCTGCGGTTCAGGGGGTCACAAACAGCCGGACATGGCTGAGTGACGGAACTGAAGTGGAAGCAGTGACAGATTTCATTTTCTTGGGCTCGAAAATCACTGCAAATGGTGATTGCAGCCATGAAATTAAAAGACGCTTGCTCCTTGGAAGGAAAGCTATGACAAACCTAGTTTACATGAATTCTCAGGCACTTCAGTAGTGTCCGGCTCTTTACGACCCCATGGACAGAGGCCCACCAGGCTCCTCTGTCCAGGGTATTCTCGAGATGAGAATACTGGAGTGGGTTGCCATGCCCTCCTCCAGGGGATCTTCCTGACCCAGGGATTGAACCCATATCTCCTAAGTGTGCTGCATAACAGACAGATTCTTTACCGCTGAGCCCCCAGGGAAGACCATGACAAACCTAGACACCATATTAAAAAGCAGAGACATCACTTTGCTGAAAAAGGTCTGTAGAGTCAAAACTATGGTTTTTCCAGTAGCGATGTACAGATGTGTGAGTTGGATCATTAAGAAGGCTGATAAAAATTTTTTAAAAAACCTAAAAAAATAAATAAATAAATAAAAGGAGCATAACCCCTGCAAAAAAAAAAAAAAGAAGGCTGAGTGCCAGAGAATTGATGCTTTTGAATTGTGGTGCTAGAGATGAGCCTTGAGAATCCCTTGGATAGCAAGGAGAACAAACCCGCCAATCCTAAAGGAAATGAACTCTGAATATTCACTGGAAGGACTGATGCTGAGGCTGCAATACTTTGGCCACCTGATGCGAATAGCTGACTCATTGGAAAGGACCCTGATGCAAAAAGATTGAAGGCAGGAAGAGAAGGGGGTGACAGAGGGTGAGATGATTACATAGCATCACCAACCCAATGGACATTAATTTGATCAAACTCAGGGAGATAGTGTAGGTCAGGGGAGCCTGGCGTGCTGCAGGCCATGGGTAGTAAATAGTTGGACACGACTGAGCGACTGAACAACCACCACCACCTCCACCTTACCTTTGAGCTTCCCTAAGCTTCCAGAGCCCCACTCTCAGCACGACGACGAAGATTTCTGTGTCTGTCAGTATTAAACTTCTCTCTTCACACACTCAGTGCCCCCTGCTTAGGGCTGATGGTGGGTCCTTAGAATGCTCATCACTCCCTCCCAGAGCTCAGACCATGGAGCCTTCTCACGACAGTAATGGAGCACCTACCCTGCTACAGAATTGGGAGTTGGAGCTGTTTACCCCTTCTCCATGTGCTTTCTCCCTTTACATTCATTTGCATATTTCTTCTTGAGTCACCGAATCCAACTCCGCTCATCCCCACCTGGTAACTGTAACAAGCTGCACCTGCATCTCTTTCAGGGCGGGTGCACGTACCCCCTGCACTCTCTATTTTCTTTCTCTCCCTTCAGAATCTCTAGACTCCCAGACACCACCCTCAAAAGGGGCAGTGATGCAGGGGAGGTTGTGACTCTCATCCACAGCCTGGGTCAAAGCACAGCTGTGTTATATATAACCTCTTTCACTCTTAGAATGAACCTTATCTTCTAGCTTTCCTCCTGCTTCTTGGCCACCCTGCTCACCGTTTTGCTTTGCTTTTCCCTTAGGTCCATTCCCTGTGTTTCTCCTTTGCACTTCTTTTCTGTTTATGTGTCTGTCTGGCCCACCAGTGTGATATTCCCATCATCCACCTCACATCACTGGTCTTGTTATTTCAAGCATTGTAGACACGTCCTGAAACATGTTAGTAATCAATGTGTGTGTACTCAATGAAGGAATGTTTTCTAATGACTGACAGGAAAAGCATCTCCTCCATGTAGGAGTCAGTATATAGGTGTCATATTTGTAGCACCATACATAATGCCTTGTGTCTTGTTCCAGACACTGCAGGGGTGTGGCTCTGTCTTCATGCCTTGGTGCCCTTGCATGTCCCCACTTAGGCTATGTAGACAAGGCTAAATTGAAGGCTGGCTTGAATTTTGGCAGAGAACCTCCTGATTGCTCTTGCAGCAAGGGGAGAGAAGCAGCCTGATGAAGAGCTGCTATGAGGCCATTTCTCACCTGCCTCCTCATCCAGCTGGAGGTGACACAAAGTTGTTACTCATCCACCTCTGGTTTCAGTTGAACATATGACGGTCTCCCTAGCCCCAGCTGAGTACAGCTGTGGACTGCAGAGCTGCTCAGTGCCATAGGGCACAACTGTGGGCTCCTTCCTGGCACAGACCCACCACCTGTAGTGCCTGTTACTGAGCCCTTCCAATTCAGTGTCAAACCACTGGACTAGGGACAAGGCAACTGACACCAGGGTCATATTGCTTCTGCACTGTCTGTAAGGTAGAATCTGAATCCATTCGGGTTCATTGTCTCCTTACTGGCCAAGCCCATAGAAGGTGACAAGCCAAACTAACAACTGCAGTGGTGCCCTGAGGCCCTGTAGCTCCTGTGCTGTGACTTAGGGACTGGCTGCCTGACTACGTGACAGAGTCTGGTGTTGAGTTGTGTGATGTTGTGTGACCAGAATACTGGCTTATTTTGTCATCACACACAGCAAGGAGCACGGTTTTCACTACATGCTATGACTCAGGGTAGCCTTGTCAGTCCTCATTAACCAACCAACCTTACAATGGATGCCATGTCTGATACCAGCTATTGAATCAATATATTTATTTAGACAAAATATGTTTCTGAAGTCCAGTTCATATTAAAAGTTAACCTTATAGTCTACTTGAAATTCAAAATCTGTATCACTTGTGAGAGAATTGTAATTGTAAAGGTAAATGTTTAAATGAAAAAATGAGGTAGAATAAGCCAAATCCATTTGCAATGTAATGCCTACTTCACGTTATCTTGTTTATTCTTCATAACAAATATTTAGTGTAAAATTTTAATTTCCATTTTAGAAATGGGGAAACAGATCCAAAGGATGTAAATACCTTTCTCACCTTCACTCAGTATGTGTCAGAGCCAGTACTGATACTCTTAGTTATGTCAAGTGCTGTGCTTAGTCGCTCCGTCGTGTCTGACTCTTTGTGAACCCATGGACTATAGTCCGTCAGGCACCTCTATCCATGGGGATTCCTCAGGCAAGAATACTGGAGTGGGTTTCCGTGGCCTCCTCCAGGAGATCTTCCCAACACAGGGATCAAACCCAGGTCTCCAGCACTGCAGGTGGATTCTTTACCGTCTGAGCCACCAGGGAAGCCCAGTTATGTCATGTCATAGCCAATAAGGAGACAGAGCAGATAAGACTCAAGTCATTTTGTCTCACGAAGTTCCCCTCATTCCTTTCCCTTTTCTTCTAGCTAGGATCTAATCTTGTCAGACAGCTCCATGACCTAGGGGCTTTTTCACATACTTTTTGGTAAGATGGGATACTGTCTAATGGTAGATTTGAACCTCCCATTTTCAATCCTTTTGGACCTGGATTTTCATACCTCTATAAGGGCACAACAGCTGCTATTTATAATCCCCTGTTATTCGCTAAGCAGAGTGAAGTCTGAATAGGTCCTTTGTTGCAGAAATATATTTTTTTGGTGCATGAGGATGCAGATGGGGGCTCAGAGATGTAAGCGTTTTGTTATTATGTTAATAAAAAGGATAGAAGGGAGGAATCAGACAGCTGGAGGACTTCCCTGTAGCTCAAAGAGTAAAGAATCTGCAGGAGACCAGGGTTCGATCCCTGGGCTGGGAAGATCCTCTGGAGAAGGGAATGGCAATCCACTCCAGTATTCTTGCCTGGAAAATTCCATGGACAGAGAAGCCTGGCGGGCTACAGTTCGTGGGGTCACAAAGAGTCGGACACGACTAAGTGAGTCACACACACACACACACACACACACACACACACACTCACAGACAGCTGGAGGGCTTCTGAGATCTCGTGACTATCAAGCCAATGGAGGACATCATGGAGAAGAAAAGATGTTTGTGGCTGTTCTCTCCCTGCACCCAAAAAACCTTGGAAGGCAAGTCAGAAATGTGTGAAAGATATGCTGTGCCATTTGCCATGCAATTTGACAGCAGTTCTTTCCCTGTCTCCCTACAACCTTTAACAATGGCTTTGGCATTCCATTTCTCTATAGGACAATACAAATATATTAAGTTTTTAAAAATGTTTCTCAATGATTTCATCAGGGACACCGTACGAGATTTGGGTGGCACATTTTGTAAACCCATTTATTCAAGAGAAGACCAAAGGCTTTTATGAAATTTTTATGTGTGGGTATATATATATATGTATGTATATGCATTAACATGTAGATTACACCTAAAGAATATGTTATGACCAAACTTTTTTAACCCTAGAAGTGCAAGGGTGGTTTACATGTATAAGGTTACCAATGCAATTCACCACACTAATAGAAAAATGGAGGGAAAACAATTCTATGATCATCACAATTGACGCAGTATAAGTGTTTGATGAAAATTAATCTATATTCAAGACAGCAAACTAGGAACAGAATGGAACTTACTCTGATAAAGTATATCTACAAAAAAGTAATGTAAACAGGTTGAAATGGAGAAGATTTTTCATTTCCTATTGGGAAAAATCCCGATTATCACCTGCTTTAGTCAAGACTCTTCTGGCCAGGTTTGTTCAATGCTGCAAAATGAGGACATGTTTAAGGTTTAAGCCAGTAGAAACTGTTGATATTCAAATATAATAGTATATTTTGAAAAGCAAAAATAATCTAGATCTAAATTTTTGGAATTAATATGCATATTTAGAGGAATTGTTGGACAGAAAATCTATATATAGATATTCTATCTCTACATACATCCTAAACTAGACAATAAAAGCCACAAACCATGAATTTTCAATAACATTAAATACCCACGGATAAATTTAACAAAAAATGTGCAAGTAGAAAATGAAACTTTATTGACTTAATAAACTTTTTTGACTTTAATAGTCAAAAACACACCATAAGAACAGCATAGATGGTTTCAGTTTATCTTCTTTCAAGCAAATGGTTGCCCTTCACCTATAATATAAACATTAAAAACGTTACTTAGCAGAACTTTATTTCGATGACAGGAGAGGTATACAAAGTTCACTGCAGTTGTAGTTTTATAAAATGGACTAAAACAGGAACACTAAGGGCGACCTTTGGCTTACCTTCAGTTAATCCTCTATAGAGATTTTATAGACTTTCCAGGCACAATACCAGTATTTTTAAAAACACACTACTCTTCCTAGTTATACAAGAAAATAAGGACACTGAGTTCAGAACAAATGAAATCAATGGAGCCTATCAGAAGTTAGTTTTCAGTAGAAGGCAAAAGTGTGTACACGTTCAGTAAAATATCTAACAACAAAAAGCACCCTAAGGAGAACAAAATACACAAAAACTGAAACAAAAAATCCCAAACAAAGTATCATTTAAATGTGTTGGTTTGAAATAATATTCCAAATATAGGATAGCTAAACAGTTGTTCTCTCTGTTACTGCTTAAGTGAAGTAAATAAAAAGGCCAGTATTAC
Source organism: Bos indicus x Bos taurus (assembly GCF_003369695.1). Taxonomy (NCBI): domain Eukaryota; kingdom Metazoa; phylum Chordata; class Mammalia; order Artiodactyla; family Bovidae; genus Bos; species Bos indicus x Bos taurus. The sequence continues at coordinate 52,901,565 of NC_040105.1, forward strand.
ATTTGTTTCTTCTCTACTGTGCAAAAGTGTAGACATTTTCATTTGTTCTAATTTATCCCTGATATGGTGGTTTTAAGTCGGTTAAATGTTTGTCCCCTTTTTTACCTGTGGCCCTCATGTAATTCTAAACGTTTCTTTTCACCCTGGAAAGCATTCCAGTTGGTATAATACATTATATGGTGACACTAATTTTAAGTCATTACTATCACTGGTGACATGGTGACATCAAAATGTGAAGCAGAAATAGGACTGTTTCTCACAGCCACACCAAAAAAAAAAAGAAAGAAAGAAAGAAAAAAGGAGAAAAGAAAAGGGAGAGCAAGAGGCAGTATGAGTGAGAGAGTAAATCAAGTAGGAAGAGAGAAAGAAAATCTGGAAAAGCAGATTTTTTTGTTTCTAAATGGTAATGGCTTTTGAGAGAAAACTCTGACCAATTTCAAAAGTTCATCCACGGTATTTGTGATGTTTAGTTGTTTAGTTACTGTGGGGTATGTTAAATAATATTTGTTTTTCTACCCTAATAGCCATTTCATCAATATTCTGAAAATATTTGAGTTTCAGATTATATTCTGTTTAATTCTGTACTATACTAACGGTTAGTGTAGAAGGCAATGGCACCCCACTCCAGTACTTTTGCCTGGAAAACCCCATGGATGGAGGAGCCTGGTAGGCTGCAGTCCAAGGGGTCGCTAGAGTCGGACACGACTGAGCGACTTCACTTTCACTTTTCACTTTCATGCACTGGAGAAGGAAATGGCAACCCACTCCAGTGTTCTTGCCTAGAGAATCCCAGGGACAGGGTAGCCTGGTGGCCTTCCATCTATGGGGTCGCACAGAGTCGGACACGACTGAAGCGACTTAGCAGCAGCAGCAGCAGTGTCTTGTTCATATTTCTAATTATGTGTACTTGGGCTTTGTCCATTTGCTTCACAATGATGTAAACTAGAGGAATGGATTGGCAGTTTGGGGTTGGCAGATACAAACCATTACATTCAGAATGGATAAACAACAAGGTCCTACTATACAGCATAGGGAACTAATGTCCAATCTCCTGTGATAAATCACAACGGAAAAGAATATTGAAAAATGTGTGTGTGTGTATATATATATGTTAAAAACTATGTAAACTAGCACATTGTCTTTATTTATTAGTTGAGTTTATTTTCCTCTTCCTAACACTTCATACCTGTCTTTTAATAAGTATCTTTTTCTTTTTCCCTTAGGTTTATTCTGTTGCTCTTTTTCTTACCTTTTATATTGGATGTAGGATTTTGTATTTATGTACCTTGTAATTTATGTGTTTTTCTTTTTAAATACCACACATATTTAGGGCTAAGGTTTTTCTATGAGAACATTTTAATCATGATCTCTAGTTACTTGAAAGTCGTCTGAAAGTTGTATTTTTATCTAATTGTTCAAATGGAATGGAAAAAAAATGTGAAGTGAAAATATTTAGAAGGCTAATACACAGTAAATTCTTCCCTAATTATGAAGTTCCTCCTTTAAAATCAGAACCATGCAATTTATTGTCAGCAAGTTGGAAAACAGGTAAGTGAAAGATACTAAATTGATTACACGGGAAGAACTAGAGTTACAATTTTTGGCCTTCAAAATTTTTAAACTCATGTATCAAAGAGGAAAAATAACATACTTGATACGGTTAGAGATGATTATATCATGAGGCTCAGATTTTTATTAGTTCTTTAAGAGTGAGAGTGGGGTATATGGCAAAACCTTCATAGTTTTGTAAAGTAATCATCCTCCAGTTAAAATAAGCAACCACCACCTCCCCCCCGCAAAAAAAAAAAAAAAAAAGTGGGGGCAGGTAGTGTGCTTAGCATATGTATCTTACTCACACCTGGCTTGAATATCACTGACTAAATGCACTCTCTCAACTTGATCAGCCACAGAAACAGGAAACTAGACTATTTTTGGCCATTTTATTCAGTCATTTCATGCTTCCCTGGGGAAAGGATTTAAAATGCAACTATTTTTTAAAGAGCTAGAGAATTCAGAATTTGAGACAATTTAACATACATCAAGCAGAATGTTGGCTCATTTTCTTTTATAAAAAATTAATTAATTGATTTTAATTGGAGACCAATTACAATCTTCTGGTGGTTTTTGCCATACATTGACATGAATCAGCCACAGGTGTACATGTGTCCCCCGTCAGAAAATGAAATCTCAATCCCCCTGTTATAATTTGACTCAAGATGATATTTTATGATAAATATATCATACAAAACAGAGTATTCTTGTATGCTTTCCATCAAAGAGAATCAGAGAATGCAAAAATCAGCATTGAAAAATCAGCATCTTCGTGTATCTATTCTGAATTCACAACTTACATGAGTAAAGTTGAGTTTAGAAGTTAAGGGATTTCACAGAATCACACACATTATGCTAAAGCTGGTACTAGAACCTACTTGGATGCCTAAGCATATTTCATATAAACTGATATTTATTACAAATGCATTCCATATTTGCTACAAGCAGAAATTATAAAAGAACCTGAAAATTATTAGCTGTTACTTAAAGTACTTATACTCAAGAGAAGAAAACGGTTTCCTATTTTCAATTTGATATGGCTTTGATCCTGTCTGTTTCTTTATTTGAAAGTCTGTAAGTCAGGCACTCAGGCATCTGGGGTCTGAACTTTCTTTCAAAGAATATGTGAACTCTGTTATTAAAATAATAGTAATGTTCCCTCTATATTAGTAAAGATATAATATTCTGAAAAACAGAAACCACATAAATTACTTTCTGAATGGATGACATACCTGCTTCTGGCATTTCAACAGGCTCTGTATTTGATGCAAACTCCTCCCTCACATCAGGACCATCTCCACCTTCACCCCCAGTCTCTGCCACAGCCAATTGCTGCAGATCAGCTTCCAGGCCAGAATCTTTAAAAAAATGCATCAATTCAGCTGTAAAGCATACAATATAAACAAGGGAATGATGATATTCATTCCCTCGGTGTTATGAATTAAAAGCCTTAGGTTAGTATGCTAAAAATGTGATGAATAAGAACCTCAGGAGCATTATTCCGGGAATGTTTTGCTGGAGAAAAAGGAAAGCAGAATTTTCCGAATGTTATTACCATTTTCCTTTTCCAGGGTTGTCCTCAGACACCTTAGTTGCCCCCTTCTCTTTGTCTTGAAAACAAGGGAAAATTTGAGCAACCACACTGACCTGCAAACTATACTCTCCTCAGTTTTTTAGGAACTGTCTGAAGTCCTTTTCTAATGTTTCCTTTCCTCTTCTTACTGGTTATGTCCTAACGCATGAGGCACAGATACACTTTACCTTGAAAGGGATCCTTCTCCTCTTCTTCATCACGATTCACTGGATCCTCTCCATGTACTTCTTCCTTTCTAGGTGTGATATCCTGAATCTCAGCTGGTGGTTCCTCTTGTTGAGGTTGTTCAACACTGGGCTGCTGGTCCTAGTAGAGTGTGCATGCAAATAAAAACTTTAGTTGTTAATACATCTAATAGCATAAATATACATAATACATAGATATATCTGATCTTAATTAAAACTAACAACATTTTTCCAACACAATTCTATGTACTTACTTTTAATAAAGTTACTCTTCCCACAGAGAAGAGTTAGCTCCCATAAGAGTTACCCAGAAAGACTTTGGAAGTTATTTAAATCTATGTTGGGATGGAAGTATGCAGCCTGTTGTTAATAAGCAGGAGGAGGGAGTCACTGGGCACATATCCAGGGAATTTAACAGTATAATCATCCAGGCAACGCCGGACTATAGTATATCTGGACCAATGTTCCTTCCTAAGACAAAGTGTCACCCTTTATCAGCATGGAAGACCTTTATCACCACATCTGTACTACTTAACATCATTTTCTCAAAAATAAACTTGTGCTGATAGAAAACACCAAATGGTAAGGTTACTCACAACCACAGGTTCATCCACCTCGGAGCTATCTTGCTTTGTAGGTCCCAATGTTGATGCCACTTGCCCACTCATATTTCTCCCTGAAAGCAGAATATTGTGATTTAGAAAATGTATTTTAAGAGTACAGCTGTATTTGATCACTTTTATGACCTTATGCTGACTTAGTTTTTTTTTAATGTGAACATACTTTCAAAAGAAAACTCTGGTTAAGTATGAGTGTACAAGCATTTCAATTACACCAAATACAGTCTTTTGCAAAGCCATTTGTGTCTTTGCGAAGCTGGCAGAGAAATCACCTTAAGGTACACAAGAAGGCTGAATTTTTGGGAGGAAGTTTGATTTCACAACAGAATTCTCCATCATGAAGATCTTTAGTGAAATACTGCTAGGAATTTAAAAGCTCAGGACTACTGCTCATGTCACACTCCTATTCACCAGACCTATTTTCCCCAACTCCCTTGGAATTCAGTTGGAACACGAAGAAAGGCTCAGTCTTTACAGCCTGACTATGGCGATTTTCTCAGTGTCTGGGGCTGAGGTGAGGCTGCATACAGAGCAACCGGTCCACTTCTCTCTTGGCACCTTACCACAAAATCCGCGATACAGTCACAACCCCACTGCGGTCCGGTTTCTAGGCCTTTCCTTAATCGCCCACCCCAACCCCTGCCCAGGTCCCACTGCCGGCCCCAGGTTCTGTGCTCTGTCGTCAGTTCCAGGGCCCCAATGAACCAAATATCTCAAATAGCACCCCCAAGTCTCCCCCCACCATCATCCTACCCCCTGCCCTCCTCTGCCCACTGCCCTTCCTCTCCCACCACCAAGGCAAGAAGTATGGCGTCGCAACACTTGTGAGGAGAAAGATGACTACCTTGAGGGCCTTCCTCCTCAAAGGCCCCAGATCTCACTGCCCGACCCGCCCGAAACTCGCTGGCTCCCCCTCACACGCACACACATTTAAACTCCAGACAGGACAGACCTGTGAACCTACCTGCTGAGTCTCAAGTAGTGAGAAAGAACCGGGACTGAATAAACAGACCCGTCTAAGGCCCAGTGCTCCTCACAGAATGCTCAGGAAGGCGTATGCGCACCAAGGCGCATGCGCAGCAACGGATGCGCACGAACACACTGCGCATGCTCACTGAGTTGGGCATGTGCAGTGCAGGTTGCGGTTTTCCCGCCACTGAGGTAGAGTCCTGGAACCGCAGGGTCTCTGGAGGATGAGAAAGGGGCTTGAAGACTGTATTTTTTCCCTTCCACTGCAGTCTTTCTTATGCATCCACAAACTGTGGTGATAGGTAGTCCCAGGTTACCCTTAGTGGAGAATGTGTCTCAGAAAGACAGTCATGACAGAAATAGATATTATGTTTTTTAATATCTATTTTTATGCATGCTTTGATGAACCATTTCCTTCTCTGCTTCTGGGTTTTCTGTCATACTCCCAATGGCTTTACTCACTTCCATGGAATAAGTACATAAATAGATGCCTCTGTTTCCACTTTTTGCTTGGTGCACTGCACATTTAAATCTCTGAACTGGTAACTAGTTTCTCTGAATATACCTCTGGTTCCTATACAGTATTGTTCTTTTAGCATCGGACTTCACTTTCACCACCAGACACATCCACAACTGGGCATTGTTTCCACTTTCTTAGCCTTTTCATTCCTTCTGTAGCTATTTCTGCACTCTTCTCCAGTAGCACGTTCTTCTTTTTCAATTATAGCAGGAATTTTCGTACTTACTAGGAGTTTTAAATTTACCCAAGAGAAAGGAAAACATGTTCACACAAGGACCTTTACTCAAATATTCTACTCATGTACTCCTAATAGCCAAAACTAGAAACAGCCCAACTATTCAACAACTGGTATAAAGATGAAAGAAAAACAAAAGAGTATACTCATACAAAAGAACACTACACAGTCATTTGAAAAGGAACTACTAATGCATGTAACAGCAAGGATGCATCTCAGCTGTGCCAATGAGAGATGTCAGACACAGAAAGCTATGTATTATATGATTTCATGTCAATGGATTTCTGGAAAAGCACAACTAAAGGCAGAGAAATATATCTGTGGTTGCCAGGGTATAGGACTGGAGGAAGAAGTCTGAATGCAAATAGCCCAAGGAAGCATTTTCAAACCAATGGGACGTTTTCTACATTTTTATTGTGGTAGCATTTACACAATGGTATGCATATGTCAAAACTTGACAAACGGTAATGCTTTAAAGCATTGACTTCTATTGTATATAAATTATACCTCAATACTTCTCACTTTTTTAAAAAAGGAAAAGGATCTTTTAAGTATGTAAATACTGGTTATTGTATCCATCTAGACCTTGAGCTCATAAACATAAAAATCTTATTTGAAATTCTTCCCAGACCTGACCAACTTCCAGGATTCCCCATGACACCTTTGTACCCTTATGACAGGACACAGAAACTTGGTCTTAACCAGGTTTACAATTCCCTCTCCTTCACCTCAAGTCAACATTGTTGCTGAGTTCTGTCCATTTTACTTTGAAAATGTCTAATGCATCGACTTTTTCCCATGTCCGCCACATCTGCTCTAGTCCAAATCCACCCTCAATTTAACTGTCAACCCCCTTCTAACGGGTCTCTCACATCCATTCAGGGTGCCTGTCTCCCACTCACCACTCTCTCCCTCTCTCTCTTACATTTGCAGAACTGTTTATGACTTTCTAGATAAAGGCTACTGTCCTACACAAGAACTGGAAAGTATGGTCTAGCACTTGCCCAGCTTGCTAACAACATGGAAAGTAGAGAATCCTCTTCTTGTCTCTCTTATTGGGCTTCATTCATACCCTCCAATTTCTCAAGCTTAGATTGTCCCATATTTCCGAAGCCTCTGATTAGTAGACTCCTTCAAGCTAGGCTTCAACAGTATATGGAACGAGAACTTCCAGATATACAAGCTGGTTTTGAAGAGGCAGAGAAACAAGAGATCAAATTGCAACCTTCATTAGATCATGGGGAAAGCAAGGGAATTCCAGAAACACATCTACTTCTGCTTCATTGACTAGACTACCTCAAAGCCTCTGACTGTGTGGATCACAATAAACTGTGGAAGATTCTTAGAGATGGGAGTACCAGACAAGCTGACCTGTCTCCTGAGAAACATGTATGAGGGTTAAGAAGTAACAGTTAGAATAAAACATGGAACAACAGACTGGTTCAAAATTGGGAAAGGAGTAAGACAAGGTTGTATAGTGTCACTCTGCTTATTCAACTTACATGCAGAGCACATCATGGGAAATGCTGGGCTGGATGACTCACAAGCTGGAATCAAGGTTGCTGTCAGAAATATCAACAAGCTCAGATGTGCAGATCATACCACTTTAACGGCAGAAACTGAAGGGGAACTAAAGAACCTCTTGATGCAGGTGAAAGAGGAGAGTGAAAAGGCTGGCTTAAAAGTCAACATTCAAAAATATAAGATTATGGCATCCAGTCCTATCATTTCACGGAAAACAGAAGGGGGGAAGTGGATGCACGGACAGATTGAATTTTGGAGGCTCCAAAATCACCGTGCCTGGTGATTGCTGCCATTAAATTAAGACACTTGATCCTTGGAAGAACAACTGTAACAAAGCTAGTATGCATGCATGCTAATTGCTTCAGTAGTGTCTGACTCTTTACGACCCCATGGACTGCAGCCTGCCAGGTGCCTCTGTCCATGGGATACTCCAGGTGAGAATAGTTAAGTGGATTGCCATGCCCTCCTTCCATGGGGCATGGCAGGGCATCTTCCCAACCCAGGGGTGAAACCCATGACTCTTGCATCCCATGCATTGCAGGGAGATTTTTTTTTTTTGCCACTTTATTTATTTTTTAATTGAAGGGTAATTGCTTTACAGAATTTTGTTGTTTTCTGTCAAACATCAACAAGAATCAGCCATAGGTACACCCATGCAGGCGAATTCCTTACCACTGAGCCACCAAGGAAGCCCATATCAAACCTAGACAGCATAGTATAAAGCAGAGACATCACTTTGCCGACAAAGGTCCATATAGTCAAAACTATGGCTTTTTCAGTAGTCATGTACAGATGTGTGAGTTCGATCATTAAGAAGGCTGAGTGACAAAGAACTGACGCTTTTGGTTTGTGGTGCTAGAGAAGACACTTGAGAATCCCTCGGACAGCAAGGATATCAAAACAGCCAATCCTAAAGGAAACCAACTGAATATTCACTGGCAGGGCCGATGCTGAAGCTGAAGCTCCAATATTTTGGCCACCTTAAGGGAAGAGCTGATTCACAGGAAAAGACCCTGATGCTGGTGATCAGGATGGGAAGCGTAATGCAGGTTATGCTGCGGTGACTGCTGAACAGGTTTTAGAAGCAAAATCTCTCCCCCAGGGAACCAGTGCTCAGTAGCGGAACTTGTGGCTCTGACCCGAGCTCTGCTGCTGCTGCTGCTGCTAACTCGCTTCAGTCGTGTCCAATTCTGTTCGACCCCGTAGACAGCAGCCCACCACGCTCCCCCATCCCTGGGATTCTCCAGGCAAGAACACTGGAGTGGGTTGCCATTTCCTTCTCCAATGCAGGAAAGTGAAAAGTGAAAGTGAAGTTGCTCAGTCGTGTCTGACTCGTAGCGACCCCATGGACTGCAGCCTACCAGGCTCCTCTGTCCATGAGATTTTCCAGGCAAGAGTACTGGAGTGGGGTGCCATCGCCTTCTCCTGACCCGAGCTCTAGAGTTAAGCAAAGGGCAGCGAGCAAATATCTACACTGATTCTAAGTATGCTTATTTGACTTTACAGGCTCATGCTGCAATGGGGAAGGAAAGACAGTTTAAAAGGACAACAGGAGAACCTATTAAGCATTTCAGAGAGATCCAGAGACTTTTAACTACTATATATCGTCCTAAAGGAGTAGCCATTACGCATTGCAAAAGGCACAGCAGGGATGGGAGTAAAGTAGCTGAAGGTAATCAGCTGGCTGACTGTCAAACCAGAAAAGCAGCACTTTAGGAAACCCCTTCACTGCAGATGCCTTTGATCTGGACAGGTCCCCTGGAGCAGGAAAACCCACAATATAGTGAGGAAGAATTAGAAAGATATGAGAAAAGAGGAGCAAAGATTACTGATAAAGGATGGCTACAGTCTGAGGATGGACGATTAATAATTCCTGAAAATACTCAATGGAAAATTCTTAAGGGTTTACACCAGAGATTTCGTTTAGCTGTAGAGAGTACTTCAGGTCAGTTCAGTTCGGTTCAGGCGCTCAGTCGTGTCCGACTCTTTGTGACCCCATGAATCGCAGCACGCCAGGCCTCCCTGTCCATCACCGACTCCTGGAGTTCACACAAACACATGTCATGACCATCGAGTCGCTGATGCCACCCAGCCATCTCATCCTCTGTCGTCCCCTCTCCTCCTGCCCCCAATGCCTCCCAGCATCAGGGTCTTTTCCAATGAGTCAACTCTTCGCATGAGGTGGCCAAAGTATTGGAGCTTCGCCTCAGCATCAGTCCTTCCAATGAACACCCAGGACTGATCTCCTTTAGGATGGACTGGTGGGATCTCCTTGCAGTCCAAGGGACTCTCAAGAGTCTTCTCCAACACCACAGTTCAAAGCGTCAATTCTTCGGCCCTCAGCTTTCTTCACAGTCCAACTCTCACATCCATACATGACTACTGGAAAAACCATAGCCTTGACTAGACGGACCTTTTTTGCCAAAGTAATGTCTCTGTTTTTAATATGTTGTCTAGGTTGGTCATAACTTTCCCTCCAAGGAGTAAGCGTCTTTTACTTTTGAAAGGTTGTTGCTGAAGGAAAAGACGCTGGGATTCTTGGCCTCTGGAGAAGAATTCATTCCAGGGCCAGAGACGAGGCTTGATCACTCAGAGCTTTTGTGTAATAAAGTTTTATTAAAGTATAAAGGAGACAGAGAAAGCTTCTGACATAGGCATCAGAAGGGGGCAGAAAGAGTACCCCCTGCTAGTCTTCAGCTGGATATTATATATAGTCACTAGCAGTCTGTTAATGAAAGAAAAGAATGTCTTAAAACTCAGAATGGTACCAGGCCCCTCATCCATAAGATGTATTTTGGGATAATCTTGGCACCAGAGGATTCATCCCTGGCCGTAAAATGATGGACTTGAATGTTGTAGAAGGGCAGATTACCATACAAATAGTTTCATTTACATAGATTAGGGGAACAATGTCTGAGTATAACATACTGGTTTGTCAAGTAGGTTCTGAGCCATTAGGTGGAACAGACTTGAAGACAGAGTTTGGGGTAAATGCATACTACATTAACAGAGCTTAAGACAAACATCTCCATAAGAAAAAATGCATTGGTTAACTCAAGGTTTGAGAATAGTTAACTTCAGGTGAAACCAGGTGTCATTATGGCAACACAGTATTTTAAGAGAAACCTCCTTTGAAATTTGTAAAGAGAAGGAAAAAATATCAGTAGTTTGTTTCCTTCTGCCGCTTAACAGAGATAAAAAATGTCTGACACTTGCAGCCTATTTCCTCCATTTGGAGATCCCTGGCCTTCCTGCCTGTTACCCTCTCTATTTCATGGCTGCAATCACCATCTGCAGTGATTTTGGACCCCCAAAAAATAAAGTCTGACACTGTTTCCACTGTTTCCCCATCCATTTCCCATGAAGTCATGGGACCAAATGCCATGATCTTCGTTTTCTGAATGTTGAGCTTTAAGCCAACTTTTTCACTCTCCTCTTTCAATTTCCTCAAGAGGCTTTTTAGTTCCTCTTCACTTTCTGCCATAAGGGTGGTGTCATCTGCATATCTGAGGTTATTGATATTTCTCCCAGCAATCTTGATTCCAGCTTGTGCTTCCTCCAGCACAGCATTTCTCATGATGTACTCTGCATATAAGTTAAATAAGCAGGGTGACAATATACAGGCTTGACGTACTCCTTTTCCTATTTGGAACCAGTCTTTTGTTCCATGTCCAGTTCTAACTGTTGCTTCCTGACCTGCATATAGGTTTCTCAAGAGAGTACTTACCAGATGGCTTCTCATTTGTTTGAAGGTAGAAATGTAATGAAAAATTTAAAGGACATTATCAAAAGATGTTAAGTTTTTCAGAAAAATAACCCAAAGACTGGAAAGCTAGCAAAATCTGGATTACAACAAAATCGAAAATATCCTAGAGATGACTGGGAAATTGATTTTACTCATATGCCACAAGCTAATGGATATTCTTGCTCACAAGTTTGGGTGGATACTTCTACTGTCTGGATTGAGGCTTTTCCCTGTCGTAGTGAACAGGCTAAGGAGGTTATAAGAATTTTAATCCATGAAATTATCCCCAGGTTTGGGCTGCCACAGAGGCTTCAGAGTGACAATGGCTCCACCTTTAAAGCGGCTCTAACTCAGGGGATGTCTGACGCTCGAGGAATAGAATATCACTTACACTGTTCCTGGAGACCCCAACCCTCAGGAAAGGTTGAAACAGCTAACGACATTATCAAAAGACATCTGTGCACATTAACTCAAGAGACACAGGACAGTTGGATTAAAGTTCTACCCATAGCTTTAATGAGGGCTGGGACTGCCCCCCAAAAGGAGGGGCTTTCCCCCTTTCAATGTATTTATGGAAGGCCTTTCCTATGCACAGACCTTGTTATAGACCCTGAACCCTTAGAATTAACTAATTATGTAACTCAGCTCTCAGCTTTTCAACAGGCATTAATGGAACTCCAGAAGGTGACTCCTGACTCAGCTTCTGAGTCAAGCAAGCCTCTATTTCAGCCAGGAACTGAGGTCCTGATAAAAACACTGGGATCTGGGGGCCAATCCCTCGAACCCCTCTGGGAAGGCCCTTACCAGGTTATTCTTTCTTCTCCCACAGCTGTCAAAGTGCCAGGAATTGATTCATGGGTGCATCACACTCGAGTTTAAGAGGTGGCACCCTGACCAGAACTAAGTCACGTCATTTTATGTCTTTACTTTCTATGCTCTGACTTTGTACTCTTCAGATGGACATGATAATCAGTGTGAGCCTACATCTGCTGACTCCAAAAATCCTGAGTTTGCCGTTTGATCCTCAAGACAATGCCTTCCTGTCCTGGGCTCACTCCTATGCTGCATTCCACAATCAGTGTAACTGCTGGGTCTGCAGAGTGCTCCCTTCTTCATCAGTGGAAGGCTTCCTATGGTGTACATCTCCATTTCAAGGAAAAGACTATCTCCAAGTCTGTGAATACCTTCGACAACAATCGCATGTGATGCCTCTTCTTAATCTGATGACATCTAACAACCCTAAGATGGACTGGTGCGACACTTTGTACTTTCACTATGGACATAACGTGGCTTTTAATTTTGATTATACATTGTCTTGGTTTAATGACTATTTCGCTACACATAAGGTAAATAGGTCTAGATCTAGTGGCGTTTTACCTGACGTTTATCAAATATGGGATGATATGAGGTTATATGGCTACCTCCTGAAAAAGGACGTCTAATGTCTGCTGCTGCTGCTGCTAAGTCGCTTCAGTTGTGTCTGACTCTGTGCGACCCCATCAGGTGGCCAAAGTATTGGAGCTTCAGCTTCCACATAGGCCTTGCCAGTGAATATTCAGTTGGTTTCCTTTGGGATTGGCTGTTTTGATATCCTTGCTGTCCGATAGATTCTCAAGGTCGTTTTCAATCACTCAGTCGTGTCCAACTCTTTTCACGAGACCCCGTGGACTGTAGCACCCCAGGCTCCTCTGTCCTCCACTATCTGCCATAGTTTGTTCAAATTCATGTCCGTTGAGTTGGTGATGCTATCTAACCATCTCATCCTCTACTTTCCCCTTCTCCATTTGCCTTCAATCCTTCCCAGTGAAAGGTTGTTGCTGAACCATGGAAGACGGTGGGATTCTTGGCCTCTGGAGGAGAAGACTTCATTCCGGGGCCAGAGACAAGCCTTGATCGCTCAGAGCTTTTGTGTAATAAAGTTTCACTAAAGTATAAAAGAGATAGAGAAAGCTTCTGACATAGAGGGGGCAGAAAGAGTGCCCCCTGCTAGTCTTTAGCTGGATGTTATATAGCGACTAGCAGTCTGCTAATTAAAGAAAGGCAATGTCTCAAAACTCAGAGAATGGCACCAGGCCCCTCACCCACAACATGCATTTTGAGATAACATTGGCGCCAGGTGAGTCATCCTGGGCCATAAAACGATTGACTTGAATCTTGAAGAAAGGCAGATTTCCATACAAGTATATAGTTTCATTAACGTAGATTAGGAGAACAAGGTATGAGTTTAACATACTGGTTTGTCAAGTGGGTTCTGAGCCTTTAGGCAGAACCGCCTTAAAGACAGAGTCTAGGGTAAATGCATAAAACATTAACATAGCTTAAGACAAGCATTTCCATAAGAAAAATGCATTGGCTAGCCCAAGGTTTGAGAAAACTTAAGTTCAGGTGGAAGCAGGTGTCATTATGGCAACTCAAAATTTTAAGAGAAATCTCTTTTTATATTTGTATAGAGAAGGGGAAAAAATATAACACTAGTTTGTTTCCTCCTGCCGCTTAAGAGAGAGAGAGAAAAGTGTCCGACACTTGCAGCCTATTTCCTCTGTTTGGAGACCCCTGGCCTTCCTGCCTGTTACGCTCTCATTCCCCTCTTTTCCTTTAGGAGAATTATGTTGCCTAGGGAAAGGGGCATCATTTTCATTCCATAACTGCTTCCGAGCTGATAAGGGGCAGTGTCCCAAAATTGGTGAGGCAACATATTGTCCTAACCCTCATATTGAGGGTCTCTGATCCAGGGGTCCCAAATCGTAGCTGGAGGAAGCTGCAGCAGGCGCAGGAGTCTGAGCAAACATTTGTAACTTAAAAACCTTCATGCGACTAGAAACAAATCCAGCTACATAGTTACAGGTGCAGGGAGCACACAGCAAAAACAGAACAATCAGAATTATTGTAATCAAGATAGTTTTCCACCATGGGGAACTAGTTAACGTGTCCCAAAGTGAGGCAATTGAGGCTTCAGGAGCATCCATAGCCTGAATCATCTTGTTCATGTGTTTAGTAAAATGAGTAACATTAGTGCTCATGTCACGGAGAAGGCAATGGCACCCCACTCCAGTACTCTTCCCTGGAAAATCCCATGGGCAGAGGAGCCTGGTAGGCTGCAGTCCATGAGGTCTCGAAGAGTCGGACACGACTGAGCGACTTCACTTTCACTTTTCACTTTCCTGAACTGGAGAAGGAAATGGCAACCCACTCCAGTGGTCTTGCCCTGGGATTCTCCATCCAAGGGACCGGGGAGCCTGCTAGGCTGCCGTCTATGGGGTCGCACAGAGTCAGACACGACTGAAGTGGCTTAGCAGCAGCAGTGCTCATATCAGGTATATATGTACAGCACTGGGTGTGAATAATGGCACAAGTTCCTCCTTGTGCAGCTGTCAGAATATCTAAGGCCAATCTGTTTTGTAAAACCACCTTTTTAATTTGTATTTGTTCAGGCTTAAGAGCTGATAGAGCTTTTCGAGAATCTTGTAATGCCTGTTGAGTAAAACAAGGGGGAAGTAGAGGATGAGATGGTTAGATAGCATCACCGACTCAGTTCAGTTCAGTCGCTCAGTCGAGTCCGACTCTTTGGAACCCATGAATCGCAGCACACCAGGCATCCCTGTCCATCACCAACTCCCAGAGTTCACTCAGACTCATGTCCATCGAGTCAGTGATGCCATCCAGCCATCTCATCCTCTGTCATCCCCTTCTCCTCCTGCCCCCAATCCCTCCCAGCAGCAGACTCTTTTCCAATGAGTCAACTCTTCACATGAGGTGGCCAAAGTACTAGAGTTTCAGCCTTAGAATCATTCCTTCCAAAGAAATCTCAGGGCTGATCTCCTTCAGAATGGACTGGTTGGATCTTCTTGCAGTCCAAGGGACTCTCAAGAGTCCTCTCCAACACCACAGTTCAAAAGCATCAATTCTTCGGAGCTCAGCCTTATTCACAGTCCAACTCTCACATCCATACATGACCACAGGAAAAACCATAGCCTTGATTAGACGAACCTTTGTTGGCAAAGTAATGTCTCTGCTTTTCAATATGCTATCTAGGTTGGTCATAACTTTCCTTCCAAGGAGTAAGCGTCTTTTAATTTCATGGCTGCAGTCACCATCTGCAGTGATTTTGGAGCCCAGAAAAATAAAGTCTGACACTGTTTCCACTGTTTCCCCATCTATTTCCCATGAAGTCATGGGACCAAATGCCATGATCTTAGTTTTCTGAATGTTGAGCTTTAAGCCAACTTTTTCACTCTCCACTTTCACTTTCATCAAGAGGCTTTTTAGTTCCTCTTCACTTTCTGCCATAAGGGTGGTGTCATCTGCATATCTGAGGTTATTGATATTTCTCCCAGCAATCTTGATTCCAGCTTGTGCTTCCTCCAGCACAGCATTTCTCATGATGTACTCTGCATATAAGTTAAATAAGCAGGGTGACAATATACAGGCTTGACGTACTCCTTTTCCTATTTGGAACCAGTCTTTTGTTCCATGTCCAGTTCTAACTGTTGCTTCCTGACCTGCATATAGGTTTCTCAAGAGAGTACTTACCAGATGGCTTCTCATTTGTTTGAAGGCAGAAATGTAATGAAAAATTTAAAGGACATTATCAAAAGATGTTAAGTTTTTCAGAAAAATAACCCAAAGACTGGAAAGCTAGCAAAATCTGGATTACAACAAAATCGAAAATATCCTAGAGATGACTGGGAAATTGATTTTACTCATATGCCACAAGCTAATGGATATTCTTGCTCACAAGTTTGGGTGGATACTTCTACTGTCTGGATTGAGGCTTTTCCCTGTCGTAGTGAACAGGCTAAGGAGGTTATAAGAATTTTAATCCATGAAATTATCCCCAGGTTTGGGCTGCCACAGAGGCTTCAGAGTGACAATGGCTCCACCTTTAAAGCGGCTCTAACTCAGGGGATGTCTGACGCTCGAGGAATAGAATATCACTTACACTGTTCCTGGAGACCCCAACCCTCAGGAAAGGTTGAAACAGCTAACGACATTATCAAAAGACATCTGTGCACATTAACTCAAGAGACACAGGACAGTTGGATTAAAGTTCTACCCATAGCTTTAATGAGGGCTGGGACTGCCCCCCAAAAGGAGGGGCTTTCCCCCTTTCAATGTATTTATGGAAGGCCTTTCCTATGCACAGACCTTGTTATAGACCCTGAACCCTTAGAATTAACTAATTATGTAACTCAGCTCTCAGCTTTTCAACAGGCATTAATGGAACTCCAGAAGGTGACTCCTGACTCAGCTTCTGAGTCAAGCAAGCCTCTATTTCAGCCAGGAACTGAGGTCCTGATAAAAACACTGGGATCTGGGGGCCAATCCCTCGAACCCCTCTGGGAAGGCCCTTACCAGGTTATTCTTTCTTCTCCCACAGCTGTCAAAGTGCCAGGAATTGATTCATGGGTGCATCACACTCGAGTTTAAGAGGTGGCACCCTGACCAGAACTAAGTCACGTCATTTTATGTCTTTACTTTCTATGCTCTGACTTTGTACTCTTCAGATGGACATGATAATCAGTGTGAGCCTACATCTGCTGACTCCAAAAATCCTGAGTTTGCCGTTTGATCCTCAAGACAATGCCTTCCTGTCCTGGGCTCACTCCTATGCTGCATTCCACAATCAGTGTAACTGCTGGGTCTGCAGAGTGCTCCCTTCTTCATCAGTGGAAGGCTTCCTATGGTGTACATCTCCATTTCAAGGAAAAGACTATCTCCAAGTCTGTGAATACCTTCGACAACAATCGCATGTGATGCCTCTTCTTAATCTGATGACATCTAACAACCCTAAGATGGACTGGTGCGACACTTTGTACTTTCACTATGGACATAACGTGGCTTTTAATTTTGATTATACATTGTCTTGGTTTAATGACTATTTCGCTACACATAAGGTAAATAGGTCTAGATCTAGTGGCGTTTTACCTGACGTTTATCAAATATGGGATGATATGAGGTTATATGGCTACCTCCTGAAAAAGGACGTCTAATGTCTGCTGCTGCTGCTGCTAAGTCGCTTCAGTTGTGTCTGACTCTGTGCGACCCCATCAGGTGGCCAAAGTATTGGAGCTTCAGCTTCCACATAGGCCTTGCCAGTGAATATTCAGTTGGTTTCCTTTGGGATTGGCTGTTTTGATATCCTTGCTGTCCGATAGATTCTCAAGGTCGTTTTCAATCACTCAGTCGTGTCCAACTCTTTTCACGAGACCCCGTGGACTGTAGCACCCCAGGCTCCTCTGTCCTCCACTATCTGCCATAGTTTGTTCAAATTCATGTCCGTTGAGTTGGTGATGCTATCTAACCATCTCATCCTCTACTTTCCCCTTCTCCATTTGCCTTCAATCCTTCCCAGTGAAAGGTTGTTGCTGAACCATGGAAGACGGTGGGATTCTTGGCCTCTGGAGGAGAAGACTTCATTCCGGGGCCAGAGACAAGCCTTGATCGCTCAGAGCTTTTGTGTAATAAAGTTTCACTAAAGTATAAAAGAGATAGAGAAAGCTTCTGACATAGAGGGGGCAGAAAGAGTGCCCCCTGCTAGTCTTTAGCTGGATGTTATATAGCGACTAGCAGTCTGCTAATTAAAGAAAGGCAATGTCTCAAAACTCAGAGAATGGCACCAGGCCCCTCACCCACAACATGCATTTTGAGATAACATTGGCGCCAGGTGAGTCATCCTGGGCCATAAAACGATTGACTTGAATCTTGAAGAAAGGCAGATTTCCATACAAGTATATAGTTTCATTAACGTAGATTAGGAGAACAAGGTATGAGTTTAACATACTGGTTTGTCAAGTGGGTTCTGAGCCTTTAGGCAGAACCGCCTTAAAGACAGAGTCTAGGGTAAATGCATAAAACATTAACATAGCTTAAGACAAGCATTTCCATAAGAAAAATGCATTGGCTAGCCCAAGGTTTGAGAAAACTTAAGTTCAGGTGGAAGCAGGTGTCATTATGGCAACTCAAAATTTTAAGAGAAATCTCTTTTTATATTTGTATAGAGAAGGGGAAAAAATATAACACTAGTTTGTTTCCTCCTGCCGCTTAAGAGAGAGAGAGAAAAGTGTCCGACACTTGCAGCCTATTTCCTCTGTTTGGAGACCCCTGGCCTTCCTGCCTGTTACGCTCTCATTCCCCTCTTTTCCTTTAGGAGAATTATGTTGCCTAGGGAAAGGGGCATCATTTTCATTCCATAACTGCTTCCGAGCTGATAAGGGGCAGTGTCCCAAAATTGGTGAGGCAACATATTGTCCTAACCCTCATATTGAGGGTCTCTGATCCAGGGGTCCCAAATCGTAGCTGGAGGAAGCTGCAGCAGGCGCAGGAGTCTGAGCAAACATTTGTAACTTAAAAACCTTCATGCGACTAGAAACAAATCCAGCTACATAGTTACAGGTGCAGGGAGCACACAGCAAAAACAGAACAATCAGAATTATTGTAATCAAGATAGTTTTCCACCATGGGGAACTAGTTAACGTGTCCCAAAGTGAGGCAATTGAGGCTTCAGGAGCATCCATAGCCTGAATCATCTTGTTCATGTGTTTAGTAAAATGAGTAACATTAGTGCTCATGTCACGGAGAAGGCAATGGCACCCCACTCCAGTACTCTTCCCTGGAAAATCCCATGGGCAGAGGAGCCTGGTAGGCTGCAGTCCATGAGGTCTCGAAGAGTCGGACACGACTGAGCGACTTCACTTTCACTTTTCACTTTCCTGAACTGGAGAAGGAAATGGCAACCCACTCCAGTGGTCTTGCCCTGGGATTCTCCATCCAAGGGACCGGGGAGCCTGCTAGGCTGCCGTCTATGGGGTCGCACAGAGTCAGACACGACTGAAGTGGCTTAGCAGCAGCAGTGCTCATATCAGGTATATATGTACAGCACTGGGTGTGAATAATGGCACAAGTTCCTCCTTGTGCAGCTGTCAGAATATCTAAGGCCAATCTGTTTTGTAAAACCACCTTTTTAATTTGTATTTGTTCAGGCTTAAGAGCTGATAGAGCTTTTCGAGAATCTTGTAATGCCTGTTGAGTAAAACAAGGGGGAAGTAGAGGATGAGATGGTTAGATAGCATCACCGACTCAGTTCAGTTCAGTCGCTCAGTCGAGTCCGACTCTTTGGAACCCATGAATCGCAGCACACCAGGCATCCCTGTCCATCACCAACTCCCAGAGTTCACTCAGACTCATGTCCATCGAGTCAGTGATGCCATCCAGCCATCTCATCCTCTGTCATCCCCTTCTCCTCCTGCCCCCAATCCCTCCCAGCAGCAGACTCTTTTCCAATGAGTCAACTCTTCACATGAGGTGGCCAAAGTACTAGAGTTTCAGCCTTAGAATCATTCCTTCCAAAGAAATCTCAGGGCTGATCTCCTTCAGAATGGACTGGTTGGATCTTCTTGCAGTCCAAGGGACTCTCAAGAGTCCTCTCCAACACCACAGTTCAAAAGCATCAATTCTTCGGAGCTCAGCCTTATTCACAGTCCAACTCTCACATCCATACATGACCACAGGAAAAACCATAGCCTTGATTAGACGAACCTTTGTTGGCAAAGTAATGTCTCTGCTTTTCAATATGCTATCTAGGTTGGTCATAACTTTCCTTCCAAGGAGTAAGCGTCTTTTAATTTCATGGCTGCAGTCACCATCTGCAGTGATTTTGGAGCCCAGAAAAATAAAGTCTGACACTGTTTCCACTGTTTCCCCATCTATTTCCCATGAAGTCATGGGACCAAATGCCATGATCTTAGTTTTCTGAATGTTGAGCTTTAAGCCAACTTTTTCACTCTCCACTTTCACTTTCATCAAGAGGCTTTTTAGTTCCTCTTCACTTTCTGCCATAAGGGTGGTGTCATCTGCATATCTGAGGTTATCGATAATTCTCCCGGCAATCTTGATTCCAGCTTGTGTTTCTTGCAGCCCAGCGTTTCTCATGATGTACTCTACATATAAGTTAAATAAGTAGGGTGACAATATACAGCCTTGATGTACTCCTTTTCCTATTTGGAACCAGTCTGTTCTTCCATGTCCAGTTCTAACTGTTGCTTCCTGACCTGCATACAAATTTCTCAAGAGGCAGATCAGGTGGTCTGGTATTCCCATCTCTTTCAGAATTTTCCACAGTTTATTGTGATCCACACAGTCAAAGGCTTTGGCGTAGTCAAAAAAGCAGAAATAGATGTTTTTCTGGAACTCTCTTGCTTTTTTGATGATCCAGCAGATGTTGGCAATTTGATCTCTGGTTCCTCTGCCTTTTCTAAAATCAGCTTGAACATCAGGAAGTTCACGGTTCATGTATTGCTGAAGCCTGGCTTGGAGAATTTTGAGCGTTACTTTACTACCGTGTGGGATGAGTGCAATTGTGCGGCAGTTTGAGCATTCTTTGGCATTGCCTTTCTTTGGCATTGGAATGAAAACTGACCTTTTCCAGTCCTGTTGGCCACTGCTGAGTTTTCCAAATTTGCTGGTATATTGAGTGCAGCACTTTCACAGCATCATCTTTCAGGATTTGAAATAGCTCAACTGGAATTCCATCACCTACACTAGCTTTGTTCATAGTGATGCTTTCTAAGGCCCATTTGACTTCACATTCCAGGATGTCTGGCTCTAGGTCAGTGATCACACCATCGTGATTATCTGGGTCGTGAAGATATTTTTTGTACAGTTTATCTGTGTATTCTTTCCATTTCTTCTTAATATCTTCTGCTTCTGTTAGGTCCATACCATTTCTGTCCTTTATCGAGCCCATCTTTGCATGAAATGTTCCCTTGGTATCTCTGATTTTCTTGAAGAGATCTCTAGTCTTTCCCATTCTGTTGTTTTCCTCTATTTCTTTGCATTGATCACTGAAGAAGGCTTTCTTATCTCTTCTTGCTATTCTTTGGAACTCTGCATTCAGATGTTTATATCTTTCCTTTTCTCCTTTGCTTTTCACTTCTCTTCTTTTCACAGCTATTTGTAAGGCCTCCCCAGACAGCCATTTTGCTTTTTTGCATTTCTTTTCCATGGGGATGGTCTTGATCCCTATCTCCTGTACAATGTCATGAACCTCATTCCATAGTTCATCAGGCACTCTATCTATCAGATCTAGGCTCTATCAGATCACTGACTCAACGGACATGAATTTGAACAAACAATGGCAGATAGTGGAGAACAGAGGAGCCTGGGGTGCTACAGTCCATGGGGTCTCGTGAAAAGAGTCGGACACGACTGAGCGATTGAAAATGAACCACCACCACCACCTTACCTTTGAGTTTCCCTAAGGTGCCACAACCCCACTCTCAACGGGGCTAAGCTTTCTCTGTCTGTCAGTGCTAAAGGCTCAGACTTATCTCTTTACACACTCAGCGTCCCCTGCTTAGGGTTGATGGCGGGTCCTTAGAACACTCATCACTCCCTCCCAGAGCTCAGAGCACGGAGCCTTCTCACAACAGTAATGGAGCACCCTGCCTGCTACTAAAATGGGAGTTGTAGCTGCTTAGCCACTCTTAATATGTTTTCTCCCTTTGCATTGAGTTCACTTCCACATTTCTTCTTTGAGTCACCAAATCAAATCTTCTCATCCCCAACTGGTTACTGTAACAAGCTGCAGCTGCATCTCTATCAAGGACGGTGCATGTACGCCCTGCAGTATGTATTTTCTTCCTTGTTTGCCGTCAGAATCTGTCGACTCCCAGACATCACAAAAAGGGCTCCAGATCACCCACAAAAGGGGCGGTGCTGCAGGGGAGGCTGTGACTCTCGTCCACAGCCTGAGTCAAAGCAGGACTGTGTTATAAGTGTCACAAGCTGCCCCACTGCATCATGGGAGCCAAAAGAGCAATGGTCTGAAAGTCCTAACACAGACATTTATGTGGATAGAACACCAGTGTCTTCCTAGGGACCTGTGACTTGTTGTTTGGTTTGGGCCTATAGAGTCAGTGACCTTTTTCACAACACTTGCAGGCTTAGCTAACCTTCCATCAGGACCTCTCTCCTCCCCTACAGCCCCTTACCTACTGTACCAAAAATCATACTTCTGACTTCAGTGTGCCGATTGGGTTTTCACCTGGCAGGGATACCAACACAACTTTTTGTGCTGAAACCTCAAGATACCTGAAGAGAACGAGTTTTCAGAAAGTCCATCTTTCAATTATAATAGAAAAACTGCCTATGTAACAATGAAGATACAACAAATTAAAATACTAATAAAATGTTATTTGGAAATTATCTAGAATGTCACACTTAAGAGAAAAAAAATTTAACACGTGGTCTATTGCCTTTCAGGTCAAATCAGCATTTAAGAAAATTAGGAGATGGGCGAGGTAATGTCTTCATGATATTGTATTTGTTGTTCTGTTTATCATTACATTATTTCTATGGTTATGCTACTTTCCAGAATGATGAGGGTGCTCCACTAATGTCTGTCACGGCAAATACATGTTTAGAGCTTGATATGGACTAGGAACTGTTCTCTGTGATTTTTGCATGTTGACATGACACCCCACAGACTTTCATGCACTTAGGAGAAACTGTGTTCAATCCACATGCAGATCCATCATAGTGTTTCATGCGGATGGACATGTTGATCTGCCTTCTGACCCACAGTAGACTAGACACTGCACTGTATTCCAGACTGGGAGTCAGATACCACGCCTGTCTGTTTCTTTCTGGCCTGGGCACCAATCTGACTCAGCTCTTGCCAGCTAGGTGACTTTGTGCAAATGCATTCACCCATTAACATCTGTGCGTCTCTGCTCCTCAACTGCAGAAAGGGATGATAGCATTAAAAATGCTCACCTTAAATTTTGCTATGAGTACTCAAAGACATTTGAGTACATATGGAGTACATATGCACATTGTGTACATATGGAGAGCTAAGCACGATCCAGAAGGGTGAGCTCTCTCTTCACTTCCGTTTCTGCTTCTACTCATATGCCCCTGTCCCTGCCCCCATGCCTTTACCTCCCCAATCCCAACTGATCTGTGTCGTCTCTGATCTGTGCTCCTGTCTTCAGACTCTGCATCCCAAAACACAGCTGAACATCTCCTCATGATTTACCTCAGAAAATATCCATATCATCACCCTTGGATTAAACAATCATGAGTATTAGTGGAAGAAATAAGAAACAACAAAACTGGAAATGTGAAAACTACGCAAGAAATAAAGCGTTACTGATGATCATTTGACTACTAACATTTTCATATCTTTATCAGATTCAGATCTTCAGAATTTGATTGAGAATTAGACTTGATAAAAATAATGGCAAAAAAAGGCCATGTGATAAGGTTTCTTGGCCTTTTAATTTCCCTGGGCAATGTTTTTTAAAATTTATATACTCATGTTCTATAACTGTCCAGTGGTAACTTGCTTTCCCGTCATGATGCAAATCCTATGAAGAGGTCATTAGACGCCTAACTTCACATAGAATATTCACTAAACTTTTTCATACGAGCACATGATGAAACCCAAATATTTCCTTTAAGCTTCACAATATCCCCATAAGAAGAGCAGGATACTCACTGTGCTAAAAACAAAAACAAAAACAAAAACCCCCCCTCATACCTCATACACTCCATTCTTGAGGCCCTGAAAGGCCTGAAATGATAGTGCAAGGTCCATGCAGTGTGTCAAAGGTGGTCTTGACATTGTGTCTCTGGAACAATCTCCAGGGAAATGTGGAACAGCAATAATATTAACAACAGTAATGACAACAGTTAGAACTGACTTGGAACGTACCACATGGCACGTACTGTCCTGACAATTTCTCATGTCTTAACACGGTCAGTGGTCTACACTGCCCCATGAAGTAGTTAAATTTAATTGAAGCTAGTGTTTCCATGTGGTTAAAAGAGGAATGAGGCACAGAGGAGCTACATAACCTGTTCAGTGTCGCCCAGCAGTAAGGGAGCCACAGGTCTAGACACACTGTGGAAAACTCTGGGTGTATTTATTTATTCAGTCAAGGGTAAGATCCAACGGCTACAGCAAAATATGTAGAATAACAGCTACCACATAACAAAAATTGATCTTACATCATAGAAATGCACACTAAATGGAAATCCGATTTCTTCAGAAATCTTTCAAATGGAGGCTTGACAAGACTGGAATCAGGATGTTTTGTAGCAACGATGGTCTACAAACAAGAGCCTCCTCAGAACAGCAGACAGCATGTCAGTGAGTCTCCTAGACTGGAGGTCTTGGGTTTGGGCATCAGAGAAGGCAGGAAACCCCTGTCACATGCTCTCAATGAAGACAGAGCGTGGCAGTTGGCAAAATAAGACCATGCCTCTGCTCTGGTAGTGCCTAGAAAAGTTGTCCATGTCAATCAGAACTGAGGAATTCTTTTAAAAAGTGCAGATTCCATGATCTACACTCAGTGAATCTCATTCAGTGCGGCTACAACAGTGCCCTAGAATCTGTGAGATTTCACTATACTTGGGAAACTCTCGGGGACTTTATTAAACCCCTTTGGTAGTGAGACTGTCAGCAAAATAAGGAAAATAGAGATCAGAACAGATATTAGAAAAAATATATAGATAATCAACAAAACCCAAAGCTGGCTCTTTCAAAAGGTCAATATGAAATCATAAGTTTCCACCCACAAGAATAAAAAAAAAGATAACTTAAGACAAAACTTACCAATATCAGGAAAGAAATAGGTTACAGATTCCACATTTCCTAGTTCAATCATTTCATCAAGGTGAAATGGGCCAAATCCAAGCAATGTGATGAAACCACTTGTTTTCTCATTGTCCTCCAGCTTCCCCTTCCTGCCTCTCTCCTTTGCCTCAGTTCCTTTCTCCTTCTTAAGCCCTGCCCTCCATCAAGAGGAGCAATGTTTTGAGGCGTGATTCCCATGCCTCATAATCCCATGATTATAACTGATGTCCGCTGCTTGGCTGAGATTCAGCGTGGATGCTATCATCCCTGTAGCTGGTACACTGAAGCTCTCTGTCTCTCATGATGGACCAGAAGGTTTCACTTTAATTTCAAGTATAGGTAAGAGAAAAGGTGCAGGGCACATGTTGGAGCCTTGAGTCCTTCATCTAAGAAATGCAGAAGACCACAAACTGGGGGAGAAACAGAAATAGCAGCACCAGGCCCCTTTCAATGAGAGCTATGTGCCAAACACAGCACATCACAGGATTCCTTGACATTCAGGAGCACGCCAAGTAGATTTCCATGCCAGGACTGTTGCATTTATTGTTCCTTATGCCTGGAATGCTCTTCCCTTAGGTAACCCCACAGCCTGCTCCCTTACTTCCTCCAGATCTCTGCTTACTTGCCATCTTTCAGGGAGTCTTTCCTTCATTATCTTGAATAAAATAATAACATCACACCTACAGACACCTTTTCCCCTGATCTAGCAATATCTTTCTTCATAGCTCCTGCCACCCTTGATTATTTACTGACCACCAAGTCTATGAAATGAGAGACTTGGTTGGCTTTGTCCTGTCCCAAACTCCTCCAATAGTGCTCAGGTCTACAGCAGGTGTTCAGAAAACATTTGCTGAAGGACCGTCTGGAGCCAGGCCCTTTACATCCAGTGCTAACATGCACAGGTACCCTCCAAGATGGGCACTGGCCACATTGTATTAATTATGATACAAACTGAGATTTCAGGAGACAAGTGATACACTGAACAACACAGTCTGCATGTCAGGTTCCAGGCTTCAGAATCATATCTGCCAGCTTCCAAATCCTCAGTTCCTAGACAGAGACCCCACAGCCGAGAACATAAGAGGTTTTATATCTAACACAAAGACTCCAAACAGCTCAGATAGATACCCAGAGACACCAAAAAGAGCTCACTGAATCTCTGCACAGAGAGCACACAACTCGAGTCTCAGACCCTCAAACACAACAGAGACCATAACCATACACACTGTGACAGAGACCCTGCAAACAGACCAAAGTCTTCCAGACAGAAACAAAGGAGAACTGCACAGATACTTCACATCATGGAGACTGACTCCCAAACCACTGGGACACTTACCGACCTAACACAAAACCCCCTAAACAGAAAGACAGAAGTTTTAATAACCCAAGAACATCATATAATCTTAAGATAAAGTTTCCAGACAAAAGAAAAACTTGCAACCTGTGCATAGATTCACAAGCAGCTGATAGTTTACACCTTTACACTGACCCATCCTTAAAGCAGCACAGAGGCATCACAACTTCGGACCCAGAATCCAAAGCTCAGTGATCTCACATTCTGGGGTGCAGACGCCTACACAGAGATCTCACACCCAGGGACTGAAAAGCCAGCAAGCTCCAAAGATGCACATCCCGGTATACAGGCACATATCCTAGAGGCTTTGTACTATGGTTCACAAAATCCACTCAGATTAAATATCCCATCACTCACAACCCCACCCAAAGGCTCATGGAGATCAAATGTACCCAAGCAGCACCTGTGTTGTCACACGTAGCTATACACGATCCCAAGCTGCCAGATACAGGTTATTCTCCAGGGATAGACACCAAACGCAGGGACCTCTCCCTGGACATGAATTGCATGCATTTGTGTGAATGACCGTGCACTGCCCCAAGTTCCAGACTGAGCGAGAGCTAAAGAAGAATGAAACGCCGTCACCATGCAAAGCCAGGGACTGCGCCAAACCTCGCCACTAAGCTATTCGACCCCTTTCGGAAAAGCAATAAAACTCGGAGGAAAATTGTACGTTCTGAAAAGTCGCGCACGCCAACGCAGGTGCACGTGTATACAGGCGCCTCTCGCCCTCAGTTCCAGGTCTGCGAGTACAGTGCCTGCAATCACGCGGTGGCCAATCACTCCCTAGAACGCTTCCCTGACTCCACACCCAAACCGACTGCCAGTCTCTCGCTCCGTAGTCGTCCCACCAACGAAGGGGTGGAGTTGAAAAAGAGACGAAGAAAGTTTCCGCTTAATACCTGTGTCCACTCGGATTCCAAAGCAGTGGGAAGATGAAGAGGAGCGAATGGGGATGGACCCAGTGGCGCCATGAGTGCCGCCGCAGGGAACCGTGGTCCATGCCTGACGCGGTGTAAGGGGACCCTCTCTCTGTTGTCACACGCACTCTCCCAATGGTACCTTTCAGAGTGGGTGGTCTTTCCGCTACTCCTCAGTGGTACATCCCAGGACAGAACTGTTTCATCTCACGCGCCCCTTGCTGGTGGGATTGGGGAACAGCAGATGTAGATGCCTGTGGATCATTCCAGGAGGATCCACAAAGGTCAGAAGGGCAAGGTTAGGGGGAAAACCCCACAGATTCCTGCAATTTTGGACTCAGAAAAAAGTCTTCATAAACTGAAGATTACATTTCTATGGGGATCATTGTCTAACAGAGAACACTGAAAGCATTTTATCTATGCGGGGCATTGTGCTTGTTGGTGCTTTCCTGTTCAGTACAGAATAGGTCTCATGGGGGAAAGCCAGGCACAGTCCCCCAAGGGGCATGATAGATAAAGCTTCCGACTGGGATCTCCAGACCTGGCGTGGGAAAGCCCTCTGTCGCAGACTGCGAGTAATAGGTGGAAGAGACAACAGGACCTTCCATTGTGTTAGGAAAGGGGTCAACTCTGAGAGGACCCAAGGACGCCACCACGTAGGTGAGAGAAAGACCATGGCTTTGTCACCATCTTGTCATCCCTGAATATGTTCCCTAGCAGGATCCTCAGCCTGTCTAGCTATGCCTCTCTCAGCAAGTTTAAATTTGTGTATTCATTCCATCATTCATTCATTCTCTCCAAAGTATGAGTCAAGCACAACTCTGTGTGTTAGGAAAGAGAAAATCAACCTTTTCCTCGTGGAGCTTACATTCTGTTGGGATCATGTGGTCCCCAAATACAAGTAATGTATCAGGTGTTTGTAACTGCCATGATTAACATTAAATCGGGATTGTGAAATAGAGAGAGGGGATGATATCTAGAAAGAGTGGTCAGGGAAGTTCTAAGATTGTGACATTTGAGCAAAAGCCTAGAGGAGATATGCCTATCTGAGAGAAAAGTATCCTAGACAGAAGTAAGGCCAGGGGAAAAGCTGGGGAGTAGAACCCTGTGTAGTGTGTATGGAAAAAGTGAGGAGGGCAATGTGACAGGCACAGCATGATGGAGGGAGAGAGAGGAGATTGGGTGACAGAAGTGATGAAGGCTAGGTCCCTTGGGCCTTCTGGCCACTGGGAGGATTTTGACTTGAACCATAGGAGGGTTCTTGTCAGAGAAGTCCCCAGGCTTCTTTCTGAGGCCCAGATCGCACATGATTGTTGAGGAGCTCTTGGTTGATTTGAAGAAAAACTCTTCCCCACCCCTTCTGCAGCTGAGCATGCCTTTCCTGGAATCCCCTATACTCAAGGGGAATGCCTCCTCCTGCTCCCAGTGAACATTCTTTTCAACTGATGATACCCTCAGGAGAGACAGGGCAAGGACCCTCTTGCTGTGAGTGAGGCCACACTGAGTCTTGCAAAGGCAAAGAGAGATGATATAAGAGGCACAGAGATGGCAGGGAGAAAGACAAAGATAGAGCATTAGACAGGGACGGAGAGACTACTTCTGGCACTAAACTGTCCTCACTTAGTTAGCCCAAGCCCTGCTACTGGATCATGTACAGTACATTTTCTCTATAAGAGAAAAGAAGCTCCTCCCCAGGGACTCTCTCTAGGGAATGACTCAGTCACCCATAGCCTGGGCCTTAATCATGCTCCCTTCATCCACATCAGGGGCCCCTGCCCATCAAGACAAGGACATGCTCCATTCCTGAGGAGGCTCATGGTGGTGTACACAGGGTCCCTCACAACCTATCCTGCCCAGACTGCCCTCCTGCTGATCTCACTGCCAATGACTGATTTAATGGAGGAAAGAGAGGCAGGGATCTCTGCATTTGTGGTGGAGCCTCATGCAAACTGGTGAATGTGAGATTTCTCCCCAGCTGCTTGGAGGCTCACCTCTGTACCTTCCCCCACCACATCCCCAGGGAATGTGAAGATTACATTCCACACATCAGAGAAGAAGCTGGGTGTGTGATGGAGAGACACAGAGACATATCCTGACAGTGAGTCAGTCATAGGGTCCTTGTGGCCCTGTGCAAATGCCCCCCTCCCTACTACCTGGCCAGGGTTGTGCTGATTCTTCCCTGCCTCCTCCAAGGAGCCCAAGTTTACATGCAGTCTCTCTCCTCCTCATGAGCTGAGACCTTCCATCTGCCCTGGGCCTCGGGTGCCCATCTGCTACTGGTGCCCTCCTTGTTGTGGGCTGGACAGATGGACTGAGGGAGTGTGTGTACACAGTTTCTGTCACAGGGCCCCTATCAAGGGTGGTAGTCATATCAGCAAGTATTGTTCTTAAGAGGATTATTACTTGGGCTTCTGTGCACTGCACATTATTACCCTCTCTGAGGATGGGGCCCCAAGCTTTTATCTCTGTGCAGAGGCATGGTAGATATCATAGCAAATGTGACATCACAGGCCTGCTTCTATAGCCTGTGAGACTGGGGTCCATCCAGCCTTCCTCTTAAGACTATTCTCATTGCAGATACAGGAACAGCTCAGAGGCCCAACCCTCTAGACAAAGGCCCCCGAAATAGTTCTGAGATTTCATGCTCTGGAACAGAGATGTGCAAACAGTTCAGACTGCTCATCCTGGACACCAACCCAAAACAGCTCTAATAGGTCACGCCTGAGGACACAGATGCACTCCAGCTCAGAAATGCCAACTGTGGCTTCAGATGAATTAGGATCCCTAAGAGAAACAGCATTGCTCACAGCCAGTTCTACAGGGTTAACTTGTAACCTCTGTGGTTCCTGCATGACACTGCAATCTGAAGGAATTCTGGGTGACAAACAGGAAGAGGCACACTGTGCTTTGGACAAACTGGCCCTTATTTAGTCACACAGCTTCCTCAGGAAAAGGTTCAGTGACCCCAGATCCTTGCCCCACACACAAAAGCATGGAAATTATTAACTTGCAATGTTTGATCTCTGTGTTTCACAGTAATCTTTTGCCAGTATTCATGCTAGACTTCATGTATTTCCTAGGCAAAACTCATATTGTCTTCACTGCTACCTCCTCAGAGCAGTGTTCTCAGAGCTAACAGAGGAGCTGTGTCCCGGGCTATAGTCCCCAGGAGACCCCAAATCCAACTTGAACTCACAACTCCTCTGTTGTATGGTTTTCTCTAAGTGGACACTACTCTGGCTAACAGCTCCCATTTACCTCAGATGCTTCACACCCCTCCCCCAGAGCCTACAGTCTGAACCCTGGGACACAGAGACCCCACATTTTTGCCTCTTGGCTACTGCGTGGGCATTTGCATTGAGTCTCTGTTCAGTCAACCCCAAGGGAGAGAGGCCCCCAGTCTTGCAATTCCTGCAGCCTGCAGTCACCAGCATGTCATCCTGAGGAAGGCAGGTTCATTCCAGGGGTGTGGTGTGCCTTAGAGCTGAGGGGCTCTGAAATTGATTTCCCATGTCTGGGTCCTGAGAATGGCCCTAACCCCAGCCTGGTCAACTCTGGTCATGGTAACTCTGTATCCTGCCCCATGGGAGATTCAGAGTGAATGCCAGATCCACAGAAGAAGCCCCAGGGACTGGTCCTCTCTAACACAGCACCCACTCTATCCTACTGAATTCTGGAGATAGGAGAGGTTTTCCTCTCACTGTGCCTATGACAACTCCCTTACATTCCTCTAATCACCTCTGTCATTTTCCAGAGTCCTTCTCCTGGTAACAGCAGCCATAATTCCTCTCTCTCCCCAAATTGCCACCCCTCTCCTCCCCTTCCACCAGGCCTCCCCTCCCCCTTCAGGGGCCTCTTTAATCCCTCCCCCAGCCCTACTCACAGGGCCTCACCCCATTTGTGTCCTCTCACCAAGCACCCACACTCCCTCAGAAGATCCCCTCAAGACCTTGCCTGCTTCCTGCATTCTGCAGGACACCTGTCTCCTGCCCACACACAGGGTCTGTCATAAAGTCCGTGTGAGGACCAAACTGAAAAATCTGTTCAGGATCCAGATAAAATTCAGACCCAGACCAGCAGTCCAGGGCAGTTCATGTGGGGTTGGAAGGAAAAGGAGATGGTCTCTGAGAGGAGCATCTGGTCTCAGAATCCTGAGGGGTGAAAGGGTTTTCTTCAAGGTTCCTAGTAAGGATGAAGTGAAATGGCACCTTATAAGTATTTATGCATACATGCCAAGTGTGTGCCAATTCTCTTGAATCGTGTCTGCCAGGCTCCTCTGTCCATGGCATTCTCCAGGCAAGAATACTGGAATGGGTTGCCATTCCCTCCTCCAGGGGATCTTGCCGATCCAGGGATCAAACCCCCATTTCCTGCATCTCCTGCATGTCAGGTGAATACTTTCCCACGGAGACACGTGGGTAGCCCCAACATTTGTTGAGAGTTAACCTAATATTGTGTTCTCACTACAGACACACACACACTCATACACACACACACACACACACACACACACACACAAAGTCTAACATAAAACAAAACTAAAGGGACACAAGGAAATTTTAGGAGGTGTTGGGTATGTCTATTACATTGATTGTGGTGATGTTAGTATCATTGTTTGCATATGTCCAAACCCATCAAATTGTACACATTAAATATACAATTTGCTGTTTATCAGTTCTATTTCAATAAAGACGTTTAAAAAAGGAGAGCAGAAAAATGTTCTCCAAAAAATTGATACTTACATAAAATGAGAACATTTCTTTAAAAATATTGAGGAGCAAAGTTCACTCAAAAAGTAATGAAGCTGAATAGTACCTTTCTATCTATTAAGTTCATGTGTGTGCATGCTAAGTCACTTCCATTGTGTCTGACTCTTTACGATCCTATGGACCATAGCCCAATAGGCTCTTCTGTCCCTGAGATTCTCCAGGTAAGAATACTGGAGTGGGTGCCAGGGCCTCCTGCAGGGGATCTTCCTAACCCAGGGACTGAACCAGACTCCCTCATGCATTGGCAGGCAGGTTCTTCACCTCTAGCGCCACCTGGGAAGTCCCAAGGAAGTTAATTCCTTTGTCTCATATTATGAGGCCACTGTTACCAGATAACATACAGCCTTGTCATACTTTTTCCCACTTTTAAAGCAGTCACCTCTTCCATCTTTGGTTCTAACTTGCTTCCTGACCGGCATACAGGTTTCTCAGGAGACACGTCAGGTAGTCTGGTACTCCGCTGTGGTTAAGAATTTTCTACATTTGTTTGATCCACAAAGTCAGAGGTCTTAGTGTAATCAATGATGCAAAAGTAGATGTTTTGTGGGAGTTCCCTTGCTTTCCCCATGATCTAACAAATCTTGGCTATTTGATCTTTGGTTCCTCTGCCTCCTCGAAACCTAAGTTGTATATCTGGAAGTTCTCGGTTCACGTACTGTTGAAGCCTAGTTTGAAGGAGTTTACAAACCGGATGGCTTCAGAACGTGGGGACAATCTAAGTGGAGAAGTTTGGGAAATTGGCGGATGTGAAGGAAGTCTGATAAGAGGGACAAGAAACTGAAGCTCTACTTTCGATGTTGCTAGCAAGGTAGACAGGGGCTAGACCATGCCTTCAAGTCCTTGTATAGGAGAGTAGCCTTTATCTAGAAACACATAGACAGCTCTGCAACTGTAAGAGAGGGAGGGAGAGGGCGGGAATAGGGAGACAGACACACTCAGTGGATGTAAGAGACCAGTGAGAAGAGGGGTTGACAATTAAATGGAGGGAGGCTTGGACTAGAGCAGATGTGATGGACATGGGTAAAAGGAGACACATTAGACGTTTACGAAATAAAATGGACAGAACTCAGGAAGAATTTGGACTTGAGGTGAAGGAGAGGGAGTTGTAAACGTGGTTAAGAACACGTTTATGTGTTCTGTCATAAGAGTATGAAACTGTCATAGGGAATCCTAGAAGTTGGCCAGGTCTGGGAAGAATTCCAAAATAAGAGTTTTATGTTTTTGAGCTCATGGTCTAGATGGATACAGTAATCAATGTTTAAAACTTAAATGTTCCTTTTCCATAAAAAAAAGTATTAAGGTATAATTTCTTTACAAAGGAGTACGTCAGGCTGTATATTGTCACCCTGCTTATTTAACTTATATGCAGAGTACATCATGAGAAATGCTGGACTGGAAGAAACACAAGCTGGAATCAAGATTGCCAGGAGAAATATCAATAACCTCAGAGATGCAGATGACACCACCCTTATGGCAGAAAGTGAAGAGGAATTAAAAAGCCTCTTGATGAAAGTGAAAGTGTAGAGTGAAAAAGTTGGCTTAAAACTCAACATTCAGAAAACGAAGATCATGGCATTCGGTCCCATCACTTCATGGGAAATAGATGAGGAAACAGTGGGAACAGTGTCAGACTTTATTTTTTTGGGTTCCAAAGTCACTGCAGATGGTGACTGCAGCCATGAAATTAAAAGACGCTTACTCCTTAGAAGGAAAGTTATGACCAACCTAGATAGCATTTTCAAAAGCAAAGACATTACTTGGCCAACAAAGGTCCGTCTAGTCAAGGCTATGGTTTTTCCTGTGGTCATGTATGGATGTGAGAGTTGGACTGTGAAGAAGGCTGAGCGCCGAAGAATGGAAGCTTTTGAACTCTGGTGTTGGAGAAGACTCTTGAGAGTCCCTTGGACTGCAAGGAGATCCAACCAGTCCATTCTGAAGGAGATCAGACCTGGGATTTCTTTGGAAGCAATGCTGCTAAAGCTGAAACTCCAGTACTTTGGCCACCTGATGCGAAGAGTTGACTCATTGGAAAAGACTCTGCTGCTGGGAGGGATTGGGGGCAGGAGGAGAAGGGGATGACAGAGGATGAGATGGCTGGTTGGCATCAGTGACTCGATGGACGTGAGTCTGAGTGAACTCCAGGAGTTGGTGATGGACAGGGTGGCCTGGCGTGCTGTGCTTCATGGGGTCGCAAAGAGTCGGACACGACTGAGCAACTGAATTGAACTGAACATTATAGTTTGTAGAGTTTTCACAAATGTATACCGTGTTATAAATGCTACCACAATAAAAATGTAGAAAACGGCCCATCATTCAAAAATGCTCCTTTGGCGTGTTTGCATTCAGACTCCTTCTTCCACTCCCGTACCCTGGCAACCACAGATACATTTCTGTGCGAATAGTTGTGCCTTTTCCACAAATCAATTCACATGAAATCATAATATGTAGCCTTCTGTGGCTGGTTTCTCTCATTTGCACAGTTGAGACACATCCTTGTTCTTACATGCATTAGTCGTTTCTTTCTTTCTTTTTTTTTACCATGTAGTATTCCTTTGTACAGGTATATTCTTTTGGTTTTTTTTCATCTGTATACCAGTTGTTGAATAACTGGGCTGTTTCTACATGTGGCTATTAGGAATACATGTGTGGAATATTACAGTGCAGGCCACTGTGTGAGCATGTTTTCATTTCTCTTGGTTAAAATGGTCTAGGAGTAGAATTGCTGGGTCATATAAGGCTTCCCATTGGTGCTAGTTGTAAAGAATCCACCTGCTAATGCAGGAGACTCAGGTAGGATCCCTGGGACTGAAAGATCCCCTGTAGTAGGAAATGGCAACCCACTCCAGTATTCTCATCTGGAAAATTCCATGGACAGGATTCCTGGCAGGTACAGTCCATGGGACCCCAAAGAGTTGGGTACGACTGGGCAACTGAACACACACAAACATACACACAGTAATTTATTATCTTAAAATCTAAACTGTGTTTTCTGTAGAGAACATAGAGTTGGATCTTGTTTTGATTTTTAAACCGGTATCTCAGTGTCTGCCTTTTGATTGTATTGTTGTATCTATTCACGTTTAATGTTGACACAGACTTACATCTGCCAATATATTTTTCTGTCTCATGCCATTTTATTCTACAGTCCTCATGGTAGAGCTTTCTATTGCATTAAATGGGTATTTTCTAATGTAGTATTTAAAATTATTTACTGATTTTCCCACTATTTTTAAGTTATTTCCTTAGCTATAGGCTACCATAAACAACGTCAGTTCAGTCGCTAAGTCATGTCCCACTCTTTGTGAGCCCATGGAATGCAACATGGCAGGGCTCCCTGTCCATCAGCAACTCCCGGAGCTCACTCAAACTCATGTCCATCGAGTTGGTGCAAAAGCTATCCCACTAGCTTTGTTCATAGTAATGCTTCCCAAGGCCCACTTGACTTCATATTCCAGGATGTCTGACTCTAGGTGAGTGAGCACACCATCGTGGATATCTGGGTCATTATGATCTTTTTATGTATAGTTCTTCTCTGTATTCTAGCCACCTCTTCTTAATATCTTCTGCTTCTGTTAGGTCCATAACATTTCTGTCCAAAAGAAGCACAGATGTAAAGAACAGACTTTTGGACTTGGTGGTAGAAGGTGAGGGTGGGATAATTTGAGAGAATAACACCGAAACATGTGTATTATCATATGGAAAATAGATCGCCAGTCCAGGTTTGATGCATGGGACAGGGTGTTCAGGGCTGGTTCACTGGGATGACCCTGAGGGACGGGACGGGGAGGGAGGTGGGAGGGGGGCTCAGGATGGGGAACACCTGTAAACGCATGGCTGATTCATGTGAATGGATGGCAAAATCCACCACAGTATTGTAAAGTAATTAGCCTCCAATTAAAATAGATTAATTAAAAAAACAAAAACCCAAGGGTCTCTCGCCATCCCCACTGATCCCCTTCAGTGCCTCTGCAGGTGTAGGAAACACTTTTCTCCCCTAGCTGACCCTCAGGAACAGTAACCCCAACTAGCCTTCACAACTCCCCCCTCGCTCCCCACCCCCACATCATACAGGGTTGCTCTGGTGTTCCTCTGGTCCACCTGGGTTTCAAGGCTCCCTGCCAGCATCCAGTAGGTGCCCTAGATGTCTCACATTCTTGATAGTATCGCTTGAAGGATAAAAGTTTTAGTTTTGATGATTCCAAATTGCCTATTTTTGTTTCCTTTGGTGCTTGCGCTTTTTGTATCATATCTAGGAAATCATTGCCTAATCCAAGATTAGTATTTACATCTCTGTTTTCTTCTGAGTGCTTTATAGTTTTAGCTCTTATATTTAGGTGTTTCATCAACTTTTAGTTAATTGTTAACTACAGTGTGAGGTATAGGTCAAAACTGATTCTTTTGCATGTGAACATCCAGATATCCCAAAACCATTTGTTGAAACATTATTCTTAGCCACTGAATGGCTCTACACCCCTCACAATAATCAACTGACCATAGAGATATGGGCTTGTTTCTTGATTCTCCATTCTATTCCGTTATCTGTCTATATACAATTCTTATGTCAGTACCATGATGTCTTGATTATCGTAGGTTTGAAGTGGGTTTTGAAATTGGGAAGTGTAAGTACTTGTTCTTTCTCCACACTGTTTTGGCTCTCCCAGGACCCTTTTAATTCTTACAATTCTAGGATCAGTTTGTTGATTTCTGGGGGAAAAGAGCAGTTTGAATTTTGATAGGCCTCTATTAGGGGAGTACTGCCATCTTAACACAATAGTAAGTCTTCCAACCCATAAATGTGATCTCCCGATTCATAAAAATCTGAGCAAGCTCCGGGAGTTGGTGCTGGACAGGGAAGCCTGGCGTGCTAAAGTCCATGTGATTGCAAAGAGTTGGACACAACTGAGTGACTGAACTGAAGTGAAATTTCCACTTATCTAGACGGTCTTTAATTTCACTCAGCAACGTTTTGTAGTTTGTATTGTACAAGTCTTGAACGTGTACAGAGATCTATTTGCGCTTTTTATATGACCTTGTATTCTGTAAACCTGTCGAGCCCCTGTATTAGGTCTAATAGTCTCTGTGGGGAGAGGGTGGTTCTTTAGGATTTTCTATACTCACGGTTATATCATGGATTGACAAGATGGCAGAGGAGTAGGTGGATGGAGAATACATCTCTCTCCAAGGATATATCAGAAATAAACCCTCAGACACAGAAGTGCATGCAGAACACCAGCTTAGTGCGGACAGGAGTACCTGACCAGTGGAAAAGAATACATAGACCCACGCAAAACTCGGTAGGATGAAGGAACTAGGGGGGAAAACGGGAGTGTTAGTAGGGCTGGACCAGGACCTCTGTGACTCAAGCAGCTGCACCACCTCCACACCTGGCCCTCACAGGGGCAAACCCAAGTCCTCCAGGGAAGCCTCAGGAGCAAACTCCAGTGGACGACCCATATGCAGAGGTGGAAATAAAACCCAAAGTGTAACCCAGGGGCAGTGTGACTAAAGAAGAAGACCCAAAACCCTCCCACCAGCTGTACAAGCTGCAGATGAAATGCACACAATCAACTAGGCAGACTCTGTGTCTGTGGAATATATAAAAGGTCATTGAGAGCTCCCACAAAAGATTACATCATCTGCAAATAGAATAGTTTTACTTCTTTTCCAATGTAGATTCATTTTATTTCTTTGCCTTGCTTAATTACCCTGTCCAGAACCTTCAGGACAATGTGGAATAGAAGTGGTAAGAGATGATATACTTCTATTCTTCCTGATTTTCAGGGGAACTACTTCTGCCTTTTATCATTAAGTACGGTGATAGCTGTGGGATTTTCATAGATGTTTTATATCAGATTGAAAATCTTGCCTTCTACTTTTACTTTGAGTCTTTGTATCTCAAACGGATGCTGAATTTTGTCCAGTGCTTTTTAGGTAGCTACTGAGATGATAATGTGGTTTTTTCTCCCTTATTCTACTGATGTGGCATATTAAATTAACTGATTCTTAATATTAAATGAACAAGGACGAAGATTTTGTAAGGATTTTTCACTTTCATAGAGCCTTTCCGAATGCTGTCCATCAGCAAAGCTGATGTCCATCAGTAAAACAGGAGAAGTAAAGCTTGTTTACTACCCTGTCACATCATTCTTGGAGCAGACCCTCTGGTGCAGTGAACAGGATGCTTAGAACTTTGCTCATCATGGAGTTCACCAGTTGTGTAGGAGGGAGGCTGAGTCCAGTGCAGTCAGTTCAGTTCAGTCGCTCAGTCGTGCCCCACTCTTTATGACCCCATGAATCGAAGCACGCCAGGCCTCCCTGTCCAACACCAACTCCCCGAGTTCACTCAGACTCACGTCCATTGAGTCAGTGATGCCATCCAGCCATCTCATCCTCTGTCGTCCCCTTCTCCTCCTGCCCCCAATCCCTCCCAGCAACAGAGTCTTTTCCAATGAGTCAACTCTTTGCATGAGGTGGCCAAAGTACTGGAATTTCAGCTTTAGCATCATTCTTTCCAAAGAAATCCCAGGATTGATCTCATTTAGAATGGACTGGTTGCATCTCCTTGCACTCCAAGGGACTCTCAAGAGTCTTCTCCAACACCACAGTTCAAAAGCATCAATTCTTAGGCGCTCAGCTTTCTTCACAGTCCAACTCTCACATCCATACATGACCACAGGAGAAACCATAGCCTTGACTAGACAGACCTTTATGGGCAAAGTAATGTCTCTGCTTTTCAGTATGTTATCTAGGTTGGTCATAACTTTTTTTCCAAGGAGTAAGCGTCTTTTAATTTCATGGCTGCAGTCACCATCTGCAGTGATTTTGGAGCCCCCCAAAATAAAGTCTAACACTGTTTCCACTGTTTCCCCATCTATTTCCCATGAAATGATGGGACCAGATGCCATGATCTTCGTTTTCTATATGTTGACCTTTAAGCCAACGTTATCACTCTCCACTTTCACTTTCATCAAGAGGCTTTTTAGTTCCGCTTCACTTTCTGCCATAAGGGTGGTGTCATCTGCATATCTGAGGTTATTGACATTTCTCCCGGCAATCTTGATTCCAGCTTGTGCTTCTTCCAGCCCAGCATTTCTCATGATGGACTGTGCATATAAGTTAAATAAGCAGGGTGACAAAATACAGCCTTGATGTACTCCTTTTCCTATTTGGAACCAGTCTGTTGTTCCATGTCCAGTTCTAACTGTTGCTTCCTGACCTGCATATAGGTTTCTCAAGGGGCAGGTCAGGTAGTCTGGTACTCCCATCTCTTTCAGAATTTTGCACAGTTGATTGTTATCTACACAGTCAAAGCTTAGGCATAGTCAATATAGCAGTAATAGATGTTTTTCTGGAACTCTCTTGCTTTTTCGATGATCCAGCAGATGTTGGCAATTTGGTCTCTGGTTCCTCTGCCTTTTCTAAAACTAGCTTGAACACCTGGAAGTTCACAGTTCACATATTGCTGAAGCCTGGCTTGGAAAATTTTGAGCAGTACTTTACTAGCGTGTGAGATGAGTGCAATTGTGCGGTAGTTTGAGCATTCTTTGGCTTTGCCATTCTTTGGGATTGGAGTGAAAACTGACCTTTTCTAGTCCTGTGGCCACTGCTGAGATTTCCAAATTCGCTGGCATATTGAGTGCAGACCTTTAACAGCATCTTCTTTACGCATATGAAATAGCTCAACTGGAATTCCATCGCCTCCACTAGCTTTGTTCGTAGTGATGCTTTCTAAGGCCCACTTGACCTCACATTCCAGAATGTCTGGCTCTAGGTGAGTGATCACACCACGGTTAGCCATGCAAATAGTCAGGTCCCAGCCAGGACCAACAAGCCTGAATGAAAAATGGCTCCACATGGGGTCTCACCTCCTGGGGGTGTTGGAGGGTGAGGTGTGAAACTGGAACACTCCATTGTGCCTGCAGACGTGGGAAGCACAACCACAGGAAGCAGAAGGCACTACAGGGGAGAGGGTTTCATTTGGTACCAATGCAAGTACTGCGTATGGAAGGACAAACCGTCCCCCACTGCCCAGGGTGACCAACTGCAGCCTTTGACACAGATGGAGAGATTGCTACCCTGCGACCCAGGCCTCAAACCTGGACCAAGGGGAGTCCCCTTTCTCAGATGTCCAGGAGGATGCTCCAGCCCCATTTTGGCCATGCCCGCCCACTGCAGATTTGAATTCACAAGCAGCAGCGATTGGTTGTGGGGCTTGGGAGGCAAGGAATCCTAGACCACTCTGGGGAGTCCACGTGGAAAACACAGGCTCAGGCTCTCACGGGGTACAGGGACAGAGACCCCAGATCAGACCAGGGCTCACACAGGTAGGTGCTGAGGTTGATGGGCAAGAGTCTACAGTGGGGGTCTTGGGCCTGAGCACTGGAGGACCAGTGGAACCCAGTCTTCAGGAGTGTTCACTGCCCAGTAAACAGGCTGGAGACGCTTCCCCAGTCAGTGGCTGCTTTAGTGAGGTCACTCTAGGAGTCAGCTGGCATCCGTGGGGGCATCTCTGAGTTCTAGGCAATCAATCGTCTGAGTTGCAGTGCCCTAAGCACTTCTAAGGTGCCATCTCACTTGAAGAAAACCCTGTCACCCTTGCAGGACCTTGAGCCCAGCTCTTTCTCTCAGAGACCCCCTCCCTTTCCCCCAGCCCTGAGGGAAGTGCTTGGACGCATGGTCTGGGTCTGGATTTTCTCTGGATCCTGGAGAGATTTTCAGTTCAGCCCTCACCAGGACTTTGAGACAGACACCTGTGTGTGAGCAGGAGAGAGGTGTCCTGCAGAATGCAGGGACCAGGCAAGGTCCTCAGGGGATCGTCTGAGGCAGTGCAGGTGCTGGGTGAGAGGCCACAAATGGGGTGAGGATGTACCTGAGGCCCTGTGAGCAGGGCTAGGAGAGGGGCTAAAGAGGCTCTTGGAGTGGGAGGGAGGCCTGGTGGAAGGTGAGGGGAGAGGGTGGGGATTTGGGGATAGAGAGGAATTGTGGCAGCTGTCACCAGGAGAGGGACTCTGGGAAATGACAGCTGATTAGAGGGATGTAAGGGAGCTGTCATAGGCACAGTGAGGGGAAGACCTCTCCTACCTCCAGAATTCAGTGGCCCACAGTGTGTGCTGAGACATGACAGAGAGGACCAGGTCCCTGGGGCTCATTCTGTGAATCTGGGATTCACTTTGAACCTCCCGTGGGGCAGAATACAATGTCGCTAAGACCAGAGGTGGCCAGGGTGGGTTAAGTCCATTCTGAGGACCCAGACATGGGAAATCAATTTCAGAACCCCTCAGCTCTCAGGCAATCCCCACCCCTGGGATGAATCTGCCTTCCTCAGGATGACATGCTGATGAATCCCGACTGCAGGGACTGCAGGACTGGAGGCCTCGCTCCCTTGGGGTTGACTGAACAGAGCCTCAGTGCAAATGCCAACACAGCAGCCCAGAGGGAAAGATGTGGGGCTCTGTGTCCCAGGGTGCAGGCTGTAGGCTCTGGGGGAGGGGGGTGAAGCCTCCGAGCTAAAGGAGAGCTGTTAGCTGGAGTAGTGTCTACTTAAAGAAAACCATACAAAATCAAAACCACAATGAGGTACCATTTCACGCCAGTCACAATGGCTGCTATCCAAAAGTCTACAAGCAATAAATGCTGGAGAGGGTGTGGAGAAAAGGGAACCCTCTTACTCTGTTGGTGGGAATGGAAACTAGTACAGCCACTATGCAGAACAGTGTGGAGATTCCTTAAAAAACTGGAACTAGAACTGCCATACGATCCAGCAATCCCACTGCTGGGCATACACACTGAGGAAACGAGAATTGAAAGAGACACATGTACCCCCATGTTCATCACAGCACTGTAATAGCTAGGACATGGAAGCAACCTAGATGTCCATCAGCAGACGAATGGATAAGAAAGCTGTGGTACATATACACAAAGGAGTATTACTCAGCCATTAAAAAGAATACATTTGAATCAGTTCTAATGAGGTAGATGAAACTGAAGCCTATTATACAGAGTGAAGTAAGCCAGAAAGAAAAACACCAATACAGTATACAAACGCATATATATGGAATTTAGAAAGATGGTGACGATAACCCTGTATACGAGACAGCAAAAGAGACAAATGTGTATAGAACAGTCTTTTGGACTCTGTGGGATAGGGCGAGGGTGGGATGATTTGGGAGAATGGCACTGAAACATGTATAATATCATATGTGAAATGAATTGCCAGGCCAGGTTCCATGGATGATACAGCATGCTCGGGGCTGGTGCACTGGGATGACCCAGAGGGATGGGATGGGGAGGGAGGTGGAAGAGGGCTTCAGGATGGGGAACATGTGTACACCTGTGGCAGATTCAGGTTGATCTATGGCAAAAACCCATACAATATTGTAAAGTAAAATAAGTAAATAAATAAAATAAATTCTTGCAAAGCATAAAAAATATGAAAAAACTCCATACTCATTAAACAAAAATTGAAAAGTAGAGAGAAGCAGAAAACACCAAATCAGTTTTCAGAGTTTCACTATGTAAACAATGTCTGTAACATTTTGGGTATGAATTACTCTCTTATTTATGGACTTTAAGAAAAACCAGTCAACAGCAAAATAAATAAATAAATAAAATAAATTTAAAAAAGAAGAAAAGCATACAACAGGAGAGTTATGAGTTTAAGTTGGATTTGGAGTCTCCTGGGAACTACAACCCAGGACACAGCTCCTCCATTAGCTCTGAGGAAACTGCTTGGAGGAGGTAGCAGAGAAGTCAGTATGGTTTTTGCCTAGGAAGTACATGCAGCCAAGCGTGCATACTGGTAAAAGATTACTGTGAAACACAGAGATCAGATGTCACAAGTTCCTTATTTTCATGCTTTTCTGTGTGTGGAAGATGCAAGACTCTAGGGTCACCGAACCTTTTCCTGAGGTATCTGTAAATAAATAAAGGCCAACTTGTCCAAAGCACAGTGTGCCTCACACTGTTTTTCACCCTAAATTCCTTCACAATGCACTTTAGGTCAGCAACCACAGTGGTTACAACTTAACACTTGTAGAACTGGCTGTGAGTAATGCTGTTTGTCTTCAGGATCTGAATTTACCTGAGACCAGATGTTCAAGCTGGATTTAGAAAAGGCAGAGGAACCAAAGATCAAATTGCCAACATCCTTTGGATCATAGAAAAAGGAAAAGAGTTCCAGAAAAACATCTCCTTCTGCTTTATTGACTATGCTAAAGCCTTTGACTGCGTGGACCACAAGAAACTCTGGAAAACTCTGAAAGAGATGGGAATACCAGATCACCTGACCTCCCTCTTGAGAATTCTGTATGCAGGTCAGGAGGCAACAACCAGAACTGG
The DNA here is from genome assembly GCF_003369695.1 of Bos indicus x Bos taurus. NCBI lineage: Eukaryota > Metazoa > Chordata > Mammalia > Artiodactyla > Bovidae > Bos > Bos indicus x Bos taurus. Next base: position 52,944,524 of record NC_040105.1, read on the forward strand.
ACAAGGAACAACAGACTGGTTCCAAATAGGAAAGGGGGTAACTCAAGGCTATATATAGTCACCCTGCTTATTTAACTTATATGCAGAGTACATCATAAGAAACGCTGGGCTGGATGAAGCACAAGCTGGAATCAAGATTGCCAGGAGAAATATCAATAACCTCAGATATGCAGATGACACCACCCTTTTGGCAGAAAGTGAAGAAGAACTAAAGAGTCCCTTGAAGAAAGTAAAAGAGGAGAGTGAAAAAGTGGGCTTAAAACTCAACATTCAGAAAACTAAGATCATGGTATCTGCTCCCATCACTTCATGGCAAATAGATGGGGAAACAGTGGAAACATTGACAGACTTTATTTTGGGGGTGCTCCAAAATCACTGCAGATGGTGACTGCAGCCATGAAATTAAAAGACACTTGCTCCTTGGAAGAAAAATTAGGACAAACCTAGACAGCATGTTAAAAAGCAGAGACATTACTTTGCAACGAAGGTCCATCTAGTCAAGCCTATGGTTTTCCCAGTAGTCATGTATGGATGTGAGAGTTGGACTATAAAGAAAGCTGAGCACTGAAGAATTGATGCTTTTGAACTGTGGTGTTGGAGAAGACTCTTGAGAGTCCCTTAGACTGCAAGGAGATCCAACCAGTCCATCCTAAAGGAAATCAGTCCTGAATATTCATTGGAAGGACAGATGCTGAAACTGAAACTCCAATACTTTGGCCACCTGATGCGAAGAAACTGACTCATTTGAAAAGATCCTGATGCTAGGAAAGATTGAAGGCAGGAGCAGAAGGGGATGACAGCGGATGAGATGGTTGGATGGCATCACTGACTCAATGGACATGAGTTTGAGTAAACTCCGGGAGTTGGTGATGGACAGGGAGGTCTGGCATGCTGCAGTCCACAGGCTCTCAAAGAGCCGGAGACGACTGAACGACTGAACTGAACTGAGAGTTGGAATTGTCTAAGATGGTTAGGGTCTGTGTCCTCAGGTGTGACGAATTTGAGCTGTTTTGGGTTGCTCTCCAGGATGAGTGCTCTCTGAACTGTTCATGGATCTCTGCCCCAGGCATGAAGTCTCTGAACTATTTGGGAAGGTTTTGTCCAGAGGGTTGGTCTCTGAGCTGTTCATGGATCCGCATATGAGAGTAGTCTTAAGAGGAAGGCTGGATGGACCCCACTTTCGTGGGTCTTAGAAGTAGACCTGTGATATCACATTTCTACCATGCCTCCTTACAGAGATAAAAGCTTGTGGCCCCATCCTCAGGGAGGGCAAGTCATGTGCAGTACACAGCAGCCCACGGTAACAATACTGATAAGAACAGTACTTCCTGACATGACTACCACCCTTGATAGGGGCCCTGTGAAAACACTGTGTACACACACTCACTCAGACAATCTGCCCAACCCACGACAAAGAGGCCACCATTTGCAGATGGGAGCCCAAGGCCCAGTGCAGACGGAAGGTCGCGGCTAATGAGGACAGGAGGAACTGGATGCAGGCTTGGGCTCCTTGGAGGAGGCAGGGAAGACTCAGCAGAACCCTGGCCAGGTAGTGGGGGAGGGAGGCGTTGGTACAGGGCCCCAAGGACCTCGTGACTGTCTCACTGTCAGGATATGTCTCTGTGTCTCCCCATCACACACCCAGCTTCTTACCTGATGTATGGAATGTAATCTGCACATTCCCTGGGGACATGGTGGTGGAAAATACAGAGGTGAGCCTCCAAGCAGGTGGGGAGAAACCTCACACTCACCAATTTGCATGAGGCTCCGCCATGTAAATCTCTCCACAAATGCAGAGATCCATGCTTCTCTTTCCCCCATTAAAGCATTCCTTGGCACTGAGGTCAGCAGGAGGGCAGACAGGGCTGGACAGGTTGTGAAGGACCCTGTGTACAGCATGAGCCTCCCCATGACTGGAACATCTCCATGTCTTAATCAGGGCAGAGGACCCTGATGTGTGCCAAGGGAGCATAATTAAGACCCAGGCCGCAGCTCTCACGGGCTGGCCGGCCGGCCTGGCTCCCCTCCCCGGCCCCGAGCGGCGGGCGGGCTGCCCTGAGGAGGCGGGGAGGGGAGGGCTAGGTCGGCGGCTGGCAGACAATGATGCCGAACTTCTGCGCGGCCCCCAACTGCACGCGGAAGAGCACGCAGTCGGACCTGGCCTTCTTCAGGTTCCCGCGGGATCCGACCAGATGCCAGAAGTGGGTGGAGAACTGTAGGAGAGCAGACTTAGAAGATAAAACAGCTGATCAACTAAATAAACATTATCGATTGTGTGCCAAACACTTTGAAACTTCTATGATCTGCAGAACTAGTCCTTACAGGACAGTTCTCCGAGATAATGCCATACCAACAATATTCGATCTTACCAGCCATTTGAATAATCCACATAGTAGACACAGAAAACGAATAAAAGAATTGAGTGAAGATGAAATCAGGACACTGAAACAGAAAAAAATTGATGAAACTTCTGAACAGGAACCCAAACATAAGGAAATAAACAACAGCAATGCTCAGAGTCCCAGTGCAGAAGAAGCTGGTGAAGAGCAGGATGAAGACATTTTACCTTTAACTCTTGAAGAGAAGGAAAACAAAGAATATTTAAAATCTTTATTTGAAATTCTGATTCTTATGGGAAAACAAAACATACCTCTGGATGGACATGAAACTGATGAAATCCCAGAAGGTCTTCCTGATAACTTTCAAGCACTGCTAGAGTGCCGGATCAATTCTGGTGAAGAGGTTCTGAGAAAGCGCTTTGAGACAACAGCAGTTAACACATTGTTCTGTTCCAAAACACAGCAGAAACAGATGCTGGAGATCTGTGAGAGCTGCATTCGGGAAGAAACCCTCAGGGAAGTGAGAGATTCTCACTTCTTTTCCATCATCACTGATGATGTGGTGGACATAGCAGGGGAAGAGCACCTGCCGGTGTTGGTGAGGTTTGTTGACGAAGCTCACAACCTGATAGAGGAATTTGTAGGCTTCCTGCCTTACGAAGCTGATGCAGAAATTTTGGCTGTGAAATTTCACACTACAATAACTGAGAAATGGGGATTAAACATGGAGTACTGTCGTGGCCAGGCTTACATTGTATCTAGTGGATTTTCATCCAAAATGAAAGTTGTTGCTTCTAGACTTTTAGAGAAATATCCCCAAGCTATCTACACACTCTGCTCTTCCTGTGCCTTAAATATGTGGTTGGCAAAACCAGTGCCTGTTATGGGAGTATCTGTTGCATTAGGAACAATTGAGGAAGTTTGTTCTTTTTTTCATCGATCACCACAACTGCTTTTAGAGCTTGAAAATGTAATTTCTCTCCTCTTTCAGAACAATGAAGAAAGGGGCAAAGAACTGAAGGAAATTTGCCATTCTCAGTGGACAGGCAGGCATGATGATTTTGAAATCTTAGTGGACCTCCTACAACCACTTGTTTTATGTTTAGATGGCATAAATAGTGACACAAATGTTAGATGGAATAACTGTATAGCTGGCCGAGCATTTGTGCTCTGTAGTGCGGTAACAGATTTTGATTTCATCGTTACCATTGTCGTTCTTAAAAATGTTTTATATTTTACAAGAGCTTTTGGGAAAAATCTTCAGGGGCAAACCTCTGATGTCTTTTTTTGCAGCCAGTAGCTTGACTGCAGTGTTACATTCACTAAATGAAGTTATGGAAAATATTGAAGTTTATCATGAATTTTGGTTTGAGGAAGCCACAAATTTGGCAACCAAACTTGATATTCAGATGAAACTCCCAGGGAAATTTTGCAGAGCTCAGCACAGTAACCTGGAATCTCAGCTAACCTCTGAGAGTTACTATAAAGAAACTCTTAAGTGTTCCAACTGTGGAACACATTATTCAGGAACTGAAAGATATATTCTCAGAACAGCACCTCAAAGTGCTTTAATGCTTATCCCTGGTACCCTCTGTCATGGGACAGCTCAAATTCAATACATCAGAGGAGCACCATGCTGACATGTACCGAAGTGACTTACCTAATCCTGACACACTCTCTGCTGAGCTGCATTGTTGGAGAATCAAATGGAAACACAGAGGGAAAGATATAGAACTTCCATCCACTATTTATGAAGCCCTTCATCTACCAGACATCAAGTTTTTTCCTAATGTTTATGCATTGCTGAAGGTCCTATGTATTCTTCCTGTGATGAAAGTTGAGAATGAACGCTATGAAAATGGGCGAAAGCATCTCAAAGCATACCTGAGGAACACTTTGACAGATCAAAGATCAAGTAACTTGGCTTTGCTTAACATAAATTTTGATATAAAACACGATTTGGATTTAATGGTGGATACATATGTCAAACTGTATACAAGTAAGTCAAAGCTTCATACAGATAATTCAGAAACCATTGAAAATACCTAAGAGACTTTTAACCTAGACTTTCTCTTATATTTGACATTTGAAAAAAAAATGTAAGAAATTTTAAAATATCTTACAGAAAAGTTGTAAGGGTAGGCCACTTAATCACTGAATATCTTGATCTGTAGGCCTCCCATTGAGTATATTAGTCATTGATAATCTGCCTGTTTAAATGGCCTGTTCAAATGCCCATGCTTTGGAGACCTAACTGTTCTTCCAGAAGATAGCATTGAAAGTACCATATTACAGTTTTATGTGATCTCTGCTAATGGCACTTTGGAATCGTTTTAGTTAAGTGATTTTAGACATTACGTTTATCACTGTGGACCAAATTGTCAGGTATTAAGTTATCAGATCTTTGAAAAAATAAAATTAGAGGAGGTATGGGAGGAAGGAATGCATTTTGTAAAATGTTACAGTGAAGCTCATGACTGACTTTTGAATAGTAGGAGTTATAAGTATGCTATTAAAAATCTGTAAAGGACAGTTAAGAAAATTATCAACTCTAAGAGAAATGTGTAAGCTTGTCCGACAAGGATTTCAGTGTAGATTTTCTCTTTATCAAATGAAGTTAAAATTTGAATGGAAGAGCCTGCCATTGTTGTTCCACATCTGGTATTGCTGTTTACATTCCTTTATTGAGCCTACGTCTTCATAAGCTTTTTGGCAGGTATATGTTGAACACTTCAATTTCATGGTCAAGAAAGGATCAGAGGCCATGGATACTGACAGGTGATTTGTCTGTTTTCTTCTGTCTTTTTCTATGACTGTATCTACTGCCTCATCTTGATTTACAAGCAAAGCCTAGAAAGCCTACAAAAATAAGTGTTTTGTAGTTTACCTAGGAATAATACAGAAAATATTGCTGTTATTTTTGGTGAAGAAAATCAATTTTGTATAGTTTATTTCAACCTAAATAAAATGTGAATTTTGTGTTAAAAAAAAAGACCCAGGCCATGGGCAACTGAGTCATTTCCAAGAGACAGTCCCTGGTGCCGGGGGGGGGGGGGCGGGGAGGCGCTCGGGGGCAGGGGGAGCAGTTTCTTTTCTCCTCTAGAGATAGGAACATCATCCAGTACCAGGAATGGGGGCCCACATGTGGGTGCTAATTGGGGATCCTTTGCTGCCAGAAATAGTCTCTCTGTCCCTGTCCAATGTTCCATCTTTGCCTTTATGAGACTGACCGTGACCTCACTCATACCCTGAGGGTCCTTCCTCTGTCTCTCCTGAGGGTATCAATTGACAGGGTTGTTCACTGGGAGCAGTAGTGGGGATTCCCCTTGAGTGTAGGGGATTCCAGGAAAGGCATGTTCTGTGGTTTTCCTGGGATGAATCTAGAGCTCCTCAACAACCATTGGGTGATCTGGGCCTCTGAAAGAATCCTGGGGGCTTCTCTGGTAAGAACCCTCCTGTGGCTCAAGTCAAAGTCCCCACTATGGCCTGAAGGCCCTAGGGGACCCGACCCTCATCACTGCTCTCATCCGATCTCCTGGCTCTCCCTCCATCATGCTGTGACCGTCACATAGCCCTCCTCACTCTTTTTATACACACTACACTGAGTTCCACTCCCCAGTTTCTTCACTGGCCTTAACTCTGGGATACTTTTCTCCCAGATAGGCATCTCCTCTAGGCTTTTGCTCAAATGTCACAATCTTAGAAGGAACTCCCCTGGCCACTCTTTCTAGACATCATCCCCTCTCTCTATTACACTCTCCCAGTTTAATGTTAATCACAGCAGTTATGAACACCTGATAAATTACTTATCTTTGGGGGCTGTATGACCCTAACACAATGTAAGTTCAATGAAGCCAAAGTTGATTTTCTCTTTCCTAACACACATAGCTGTGCTTGACAGAAAATGTGGAGAGGATGAATGAATGTCGGAATGAAAAAGCAAATTTAAACTTGTTGAGAGAGGCATAGCTAAACAGGCTGAAGATTCTGCTAGGGACATATACAGGGATGACAAGATGGTGACAAAGCCATGGTCTTTATCTCACCTACACGGTGTCCTTGGGTCCCCTCGGGGTTGACCCCTTTCCTAACAGAATGGAAAGTCCTGTTGTCCTTCTCACATATTACTCGCAGTCAACGACAGAGGCCTTCCCCACTCCAGACCTTCAGATCCCAGTCCGAAGTTTTCTCTCCCCTACCCGCTGGGGGACTGTGGCTGGCTTTCCTCATTGAGACCTATCCTGTATTAAACAGGAAAGCACAAACAAGCACAATGACCAGCACAGAGAAAATGCTTTCAATGCTTCCTGTTACGATAGTGGCCACTACAGAGAAGTAATCTTAAATTTATGAAGACATTTTTCTGAGTCCAAGATTGCAGCAATCGGTGGGGTTTTCATCCTAACTTTGCCTTTCCACCCTTGCAGGATCATCTGCTAATTGTCCACCAGCATCTACATCGGCTGTTCCCCAGTCTCACCACCAAGGGGCGCGCGAGATGAAACTGTTCTGTCCCGGGATGTACCACGAAGGGGTAGCGGAAAGACCACCCACTCTGGAAGGTACCATTCGAGGGGGCGCATGACAACAAAGAGAGTACTTTTACACCGCGTCAGGCATCGACCAGAGTTCCCAGCGGAGGCACTCGTGGCACCACTGGGTCCATCCCCATTCGCTCCATTCCGTCTTCCCGCTGCATTTGAGTCCGAGTGGACACCGCTATTAAGCCTCAACTGTCTTCGTCTCGTTTCCATTTCGACCCCTTCGTTTCTACATGGTTACATCCTAGGGGGGACGGCTACCGAGCGAGATGGGCTGCCAGTTTGGGGTCTGGCATCACGGAAGCGTTCTGGGCATTGATTGGTCACCGCGTGATCGCCGGAATTAGCTCTTCCGGGGCGCGAAGTCCCGCGACTTCCGCCGTGCTTCGTCTCCTGCCCAGTTCCAATTGGCTGGCTGGCTGTTACAGGCATTGGGATCGCAGAGCTGGAACTGAGGCCGAGAGGCGTGTTGCCGTGCGCGGCTTTTTAGAGCATACAATTGTTCTGCGAGTTTTTTTGCTTTTCCGGAAGGGGTCGAATAGCTACCCTGGTTAGTGGCTAGGTTTGGCGCAGTCGCTGGCTGTGCATGGTGACTGCGTTTCAGTCTTGTTCAGCTCTCGCTCAGTCTGGATCGTGTGGCAGCGCACGGTTATTCGCAGAAATGCATGCAATTCATGTCCAGGGAGAGGAGTTTGCTGTCTCTCCCCGGAGGGTCACCTGTGTCAGGGATCCTGAGCTTGTGTATCGCTACGTGTGACAACACAGATGCTCTTCGGGTACATTTGATCTCCTTGAGCCTTTGGGCGGAGTTGTACGTGGTGGGATATTTGATCTGAGTGGATTTTGTGAGCCATAGTGCAGAGCCCCTAGGAGGCATGTTCCTGTATTCCGGGGTGTTCATTTTTGGAGCTTTCTGGCATTTCAGTCCCTGGGTGTGAGATCTCGTGTAGCCGTGTGCACCTGAGATTGTGAGAGCTCTGAGATTTTGATTCTGGGCCCTAAGTTGTGATGTCTCTGAGCTGCTTTAAGGATGGGTTTGTCTAAAGGTGTAAACTCAGCTGCTTGGGGATCTGTGCACAGGGTGCAGGGTTTCCATGTGTCTGGGCACTTTATCTAAAGGTTATATGATGTTCTTGAGTTATTAGAAGTTCTGTCTTTCTGTTTAGGGTTTTTGTATTAGATCGGTAAGTGTCGAGTGGTTTGCGAGTCAGTCTCCATGATGTGAAGTATCTGTGCAGTTTTCATTTCTTTCTGTTGAAGACTTTGGTGTGTATGGAGGGTCTTTGTCACAGTGTGTATGGTTATGGTCTCAGTTGTGTTTGAGGGTCTGAGACGAGTTATGTGCTCTCTGTGCAGAGATTCAGTGAGCTCTTTTTGGTGTCTCTGCATATCTGTCTGAGCTGCGTGGAATATTTGTGTCAGAAATAAAACCTCTGATGTTCTTGGCTGTGAAGTCTCTGTCCGGAAACTGAGGATTTGGAAGCTGGCAGACATGATTCCGAGGCCTTGAACCTCACATGCTGTTGTGTGTTGTTGAGCATATCAGTTGTCTCCTGGAATCTCAGTATGTATCATAATTAATACAGTGGGGCCAGTGCGCATCTTGCAGGGTACCTGTGCGTGTTAGCATTGTGTGCAAAGGGCCTGGCTTCAGACTATCCTTCAGCAAATGTTTTCTGAGCACCTGCCATATACCTGAGCACTATTGGAGGAGTTTGGGACAGGACACAACTGACCAAGTCTCCTTTAGTAGACTTGGTGGTCAGTAAATAAACCAAGGGTTGCAGGTGCTGTGAAGAAAGATAATGCTAGATCAGGGGAAAGGGTATATGTAGGTATGAGGTTATTATTTTATTCCAGGTAATGAGGGAAAGTCTCCCTGAAAGATGGCAAGTAAGCAGAGATCTGGAGGAAATGAGGGAGCAGGCCATGGGGTTATCTAAGGGAAGAGCGTTCCAGACAGAAGGAACAATAAATGCAACTGTTCTGGCATGGAAATCTACTTGGTGTGCTCCTAAATATCAAGCAGTCCTGTGATGCACTGGGTTTGGCATTGAAAGGGGGTCTGGTTGCTGCTGTCTCTGTTTCTCCCACAATTTGTGATCATCTGCATTTCACAGATAAAGGACTGAAGGCTCCAACATGTGGCCTGTACCATCTCTCCTACCTATCCCTGAAATTAGGAGTGAAGCCTTCTGGTCCATCATGAGAGAGAGAGAGAGTTTGAGTGTCCTAGCTGCAGGGATGTCACGCTGAATGTCAGCCAAGCAGCAGAGATCAGATATAATGTGGGAATCATGCCTCGTAACATTGATACTCTTGATGGGGGGCAGGACTTAAGAAGAAAAAGGAACTGGGGCAAAGGACAGAGGCAGGAAGGGAAGTTGGAGGACAATGAGGGGGAAAAAAAAAAACACGGCTGCCTTCATCACATTGCTTGGGTTTGGCCCAGTTCATGTTGACTGGCTGGCTGTACTAGGACGTATTCACCTTTTCCTGTCCCTACCCTTTCTTTCTCTTCCCTTTTTTGTGCCTGAGCAAGTCAGTCCTAAAGCCATTAGGTGTTGCCAGGCAAGGCATGTGTATGTGTAAAGGGGCATCCCTGCCTGAAGAGTCAGAGCCCAAGGTGGAAAGAAGGATATCCCTGGGGGTTGGGTGGGAAGGAGGCTAACTGCTTCATGGATTCAAGCTTGAGTGAGGTGTGGAAGTCAAGGGCCAGGGATGGTTCTGCATAGATTGTGAGGAGGACCTTTTTGTGGAGGAAGGATCACTTATTTGCACTGGCATTCATCAACTCGGCAAATACATAAGAATGCTGAGAGAGCCACGTCTCATTTTTGGAAAAGGGAATTTCCAATATGGAAAGGAAGTAAACTAGAACAAATTGTGAGGAATTCTACTGGAATTAAAGGTCTCCATGCAAACTTCTTGTATTCGATAGGTGTGCATATGTGGCTAGACTGATCTATAACTATAGATGTGTGTCTACGTGTTTGTGTGTGTGATTGTGTACACACATGTATTCCCAAGTTACTGGAAACAGCAACATTCCAATGGCACTAATTACACCAGTCCCCAGATCCTAGCTTCTGAACACCTTTCTCCACTAAATGATGGGTTCCCAGGCTGAGGAAGGAAAGGTTAAATGAGACTGGTTCACCTTGTCATGTCAGTAATAAGGGAAAGTTCAAGAATGATGGGGAGATGTCAGAGGGACACAGAATATAGCTTGAGGGCTCTCCCGCCAGAAACATGCAGGACTCTCTTATTTTTTCCACCTTTTTTGAGGTATTATTGACATATAACCTGTAAGTTTAAGATGCCAATGTGATGGTTTGATACACACATATTTGGCAAAACGATTACCATGGCAGGGTTGGCACTCTATCCCCTCCCATAATCCTTTTAAAAAAACGTTGAGGAAATAACATCTCAGATCTACCCTCTTAGCTTTCACTGTATTATACAGTTTTGTTAATGATACTCACCATGCTATACATTGGATCCACGAAACTTATTCATCTCATACCTGTAATTTTGTACCCTGTATTCAACATTTTCCCCAGGGCCCGGAAACCACCGTTCTAAACTCTTATTTCTGTAAGTTTGACTTTTTTAGATTCTGCACATAAATGACAACATACAATATATGTCTTTCTCTCTTTCACCTTTTTCACTTAGCATAAAGCCTTTGAAGCCCATTCATGTTGTTGCAAAAGGCAGAATTTTCTTCTTTCTGACTGAATAATATTCCATTGTATATATCGCCACATTTCCTCTTTTCAAATTAGTTTATTTTAATTGGAGGGTAATTACTTTACAATATTGTGATGTTTTTGTCGAACATCAACATGAATCGGCAATAGGGATTCAGGTGTCCCCCCATCCTGAACCCCCCTCCTACCTCCCCCCCTACCCTATCCCTCAGGGTTGTCCCAGAGTACCAGCTTTGCCTGCCCTGCGTCATGCATGGAACTTAACACTGGTCATCTGTTTTACATATGTTACTGTATATGTTTCAATGCTATTCTCTCAAATCATCCCACCCACTCCTCCCACTGAGTCCGAGTCTTTTCTTTACGTCTATGTCTCCTTTGCTGCCCTGCATGTAGGGTCATTGGTACCGTCTTTCTAAATTCCATATATATGCGTTAATATAATATTTCCCTTTTTCTGACTTACTTCACTCTGTATAACAGGCTCCAGGTTCATCCACCTCATTAGAACTGACTCAAGGGCATTCCTTTTTATACTTGAGTAATATTCCATTGTATATGTATCACAACTTCCTTATCCGTTCATCTGCCAATGGACATCCAGGTTGCTTCCATGTCCTAGCTACTGTAAACAGTGCTGCAGTGAACGTTGGGGTACATGTGTCTGTTTCACTTCTGGTTTCCTCGGGGTGTCTGCCCAGCAGTGGGATTGCTGGGTCACATGGCAGTTCTAGTCCCAGTTTTTAAAGGAATCCCACACTGTTCTCCACAGTGGCTATAGCAGTCTGCATTCCCATCAACTGAGTGAGAGCGTTCCCCTTCCTCCACATCTATCCAGCATTTGTTGTTTGTAGACTTTTTGATGGTGGCCGTTCTGTCCAGTGTCACCACATTTTCTATATCCGTTCATCCCTTCATAGACACTTAGTTGCTTACAACTTTTGGTTGAAGGTGCAAAGTAAATTTCAGGTTAGTGTTAATCCTCCAACATTGTTTTTCAGAATCATTTGGCTATTCTAGTTCTTTTGCCTTACCACAGAAATTTTATCATCAATTAGTCTATATGTACAAGAAAGTCCTGCTGGAATTTTTGACTGGAATTGTATGAAACTGATGGATCTGTATGCAGACTACTCACATCCTAATTATATTGAATTTCTCATCCCTTGAACACACCGTGTGCCCCATTTTGTTAGGTCTTATTTAAGGAACCACGTTGCATTGCCTTGTCTGCCATTGTTTTATCAAGTCTAATTCTCGTATATCAAATTCTGAAGATCTGAATCTGATGAAGATATGAAAATATTAGGAGTCAGACTTTCATCAGTAATGCCTTATTTCTTGTGTAGTTTTAGCATTGCCCGTTTATTGTGTTTCTGCTAATATTCATGATTGTTTAATCCAAGGGTGATGGTATGGGTATTTTCTGGGGTAAATCGTGAGGAGATACTCAGCTGTGTTTTGGGATGGACAGGTCTTAGGACAGGGGCACAGGGAAGACAGAGCAGAGTAGGGGTTCAGGAGGTGAGAGCGTGGGGGCAGGGACAGGGGGCTACTAGTACAAGTGGAAACAGAAGTGAAGAGACACAAGAAGAAGAGCTCCCCTCTGGACCGTGCTTAGCTCTCGGTACATATATGCATAACGAAGTCTTTGAGTACTCATAGCAACACTGTGTGCAGAAGGCAATGGCAACCCACTCCAGTACTCTTGCCTGGAGAATCCCAGGGAACAGGGAGCCTGGTGGGCTGCCGTCTATGGGGTCGCATAGAGTCGGACACGACTGAAGCGACTTAGCAGCAGCAGCAGCAACACTGTGAGGTAAGCATTTTTAGCGCTATCATCCCTTTTGGCAGCTGAGGAGCAGAGACACATAGACGTTAATGGGTGAATGAATCTGCACAAAGTCACCTAGCTGGCAAGAGCTGAGTCAGATTGGTGACGAGGCCAGAGAGAAACAGCCAGGTGTGGTATCTGACCCCCAATCTGGAATACAGTGCAGTGTCTGGTGTACTCAGGATCAAAAGGCAGATCAACCTCTCCATCCACATGAAACATTAGGATGGATCTGCGTATGGATTGAACACAGTGTCTCCTAGGTGCGTGAAAGACCATGGGGTGTCATGTCAACATGCACACATCACAGAGAATAGTTCCTGGTCCATACCAAGGTCTAAACAATGTTTACTCTGACTGACACTAGTGGAGCACCCTCATCATTATGGAAAGTAGCATAACTATAGTGATAAACAGATAGAACCACAGATACAATATCATAAAGACATTACCTCCCCAATCTCGTAATTTTCTTAAATGCAGAGAACAAAACCTGGAAGGCAATAGACCACATACTAAGTTTTTTCCTCTTAAGTGTGACATTCTGGATAATTTCCAAATAACATTTTATTAGTATTTTAATGTGTTGTATCTTCATTGTTACATAGGCAGTTTTTCTATTATAATTGAAAAATGGACTTTCTGAAGACTTGTTCTCCTCAGGTTTCAGCATAAAAAAGTTGTGTTGGTATCCCTGCCAGGTGAAAACCCAATCGGCGCACTGAAGTCAGAAGTAATATCTTTGGTACAGTAGGTGGGGGCCTGTGGGAAGTAGAGAGTTCCTGATAGAAGGCTGGCTAAGCCTGCAAGCGTTGTGAAAAAGGTCACTGATGCTATAGGCCCAAACCAAACAACAGCTCACAGGTCCCAAGGAAGACACTGGTGTTCTATGCACGGAAATGTCTGTGTTAGGACTTTCAGACCTTTGCTCTTTTGGCTCCCATGATGCAGTGGGGCAGCTTGTGGTGCTTATAACACAGTCCTGCTTTGACCTAGGCTGTGGATGAGAGTCACAGCCTCCCCTGTAGCACCGCCCCTTCGGGGGTGATCTGGAGCCTTTTTTATGATGTCTGGGAATCGAAAGATCCCAAATAGAAAGGAGAAAGAAGATACATAGCGCAGGGGGTACATGCACCCACCCTGTGCATGTGGTGCTAGAGATGGGCTAGAGATGCAGGTGCAGCTTGTTACAGGAACCCTTTGGGGATGAGTGGAGTTGGATTCAGTGACTCAAGGAAGAAATGTGGAAGTTAATGTAAAGGAAGAAAACACATTGAGAGGGGGTAAACATCTACAACTCCCATTTCTGTACCAGGGTAGGGTGCTCCATTACTATTGTGAGAATGCTCCCTGGTCTGAGCTCTGGGAAGGAGTGATGAGCATTCTAAGGACCCACCATCAACCCTAAGCAGGGGGTGCTGAGAGTGTGAAGACATTGAGTCTCAGCCTTTACCACTGACAGACACAGAAAGCTTCTTAGCCCTGCTCAGAGTGGGGCTGTGGCATGTTAGGGAAGCTCAAAGGTAGGGTGGTGGTGGTGGTGGTTCAGTCGCTCAGTCATGTCCAACTATTAACGAGCCCATGGACTGCAGCATGCCAGGCTCCTCTGTCCTACACTATCTCCCTGAGTTTGAACAAAGTAATGTCCATTGTGTTGGCGATGCTATCTAACCATCTCACCCTCTGTCTCCTCCTTTCTCCTGCGTTTGATCTTTTCCAGCATTAGGGTGTTTTCCAATGAGTCAGCTATTTGCATCAGGTGGCCAAAGTTTTGCAGCTTCAGCATCATTCCTTCCAGTGAGTATTCAGAGTTCATTTCCTTTAGGATTGGCCGGGTTGTTCTCCTTACGGTCCGAGGGATTCTAAAGGGTCATCTCTCTAGCACCACAATTCAAAAGCATCACTCAGCCTTCTTAATGATCCAACTCACACATCTCTACACGACTACTAGAAAAACCATAGTTTTGACTCTGCAGACCTGTGTCACCAAAGTGATGTCTCTGCTTTTTATTATGCTGTCTAGGTTCGTCATGGGCTTCCCCGGGGGCTCAGCGGTAGACAATCTGTCTGCAATGCAGGGGAATTAGGACACCTGGGTTCAATTCCTGGGTCATGAAGGTTCGCTGGAGGAGGACATGGCAACCCACTTCAGTATTCTCGCCTGGAGAATCCCCTGGACAGAGGAGCCTGGCGGGCCTTGGTCCATGGGGTCGTAAAGAGTACACCGAGAGACATCACCTCCCAAACAGAATCTCTGGCCAATGGGCTGTCTCTATAGCTTTACTCATCTCAAGTAAAATCTGTTCCCTGGCCTCAGAAGCCACGTGAGATGACGAAGGAAACTTGAGGCGGTGGTGCTTTATGCAGCGATTTGGTGCGAGATCTGTATTCATTTGGGTCAAGTGATTGCAGGGAATGAAATGGGGTAGGGTGATGAAGGAAATGAGATGATGAATTTATTGCCCCGGCCACCTCCCTGCCCCCAGGTAGCCGACTTCAGTAGGGCTGGCTGGTGTCAATGCCTTGTGTGTAGGCTCACTTGTAACAACATCCTGTGTGTGGTATGAGCAACTTGGTGGGCAAATCAGACAGCATGGCCAAATATTCCTTTCTCAGAGTGGATGGAGGGAGAAGAGAGAAAAGAGGGATGAACCATGGGCTAGTTGGGAGTCACTTTCTAAAATCTCAGTATTTCCTCACAAGGTGTGTGTGTGAATTCTTTTGTTTATCTGAGAATTGGCTTTCTAGGTGAGGAAATATCATCGTGAGAGACTCCTTGTGACATGTGAAAAGAGGTTGGGAGTGAATTGGATTAAGGTCATTTTCCAAGTGTTTCACACCAAGTGTTTGTTTAAGGGGACACCAGTGGCCCTGAAGAACTGAACTGAGTGGTTGAAATACAGGTTTCAGTTACTGAAATGTGAAGAGTCTCTTTCTGGAATGTGTGTTCATCCTAGCCTGTGGTCACAGGCAACTCATAAACTCATAGGATTTGAACCGTGTCTTCCTAACGTCTTTTGCTTTCTGCCCTGGAATGTGATGGAGGCCTCAGTTCCGGTGATTAAAGTTCCTAGGTAACAGTTCTCTGAGAAAAGTAGCTGTCTAGAAAAGAGCAGCGCCTGGGAAGCTGATCTAAAGTTTTAACATAGCCTGTGATGTAATTTTTGTTAGCTTCACCCCAGATATGATTATTCAAAGGATATAGAGAGATGCACCTACTTCGGTATCTACCATTGGATTTTTCAAATGAACATACAGTAAGCTTGGCCCGGTTTTCTTTCTTCTTATTTATTTATTCATTGTTGGCTGCACTGCGTCTTTGTTGCTGCACGAGGGCTTTCTCTAGTTGTGGAGGAGGAGCACTACTCTCTAGTGGCGGTGCATGCGCTTCTCATCTCAGAGACTTCTCTTGTTGCGGAGCATGGACTCTAGGCTCGGGGGCTTCCGTAGTTGGAGCAGGTGGGTTCAGTGGTTGTGACACACAGTCTTAGTTGCCCTGCGGCACGTGGAGTCTTCCTGGATTAGGGACCGAATGCCTGTCCCGTTGCATTGGCAGGGGGCTTCAGTTTTATTTTTTTAATCATCAATTCATTTTAATTGGAGAATAATTACTATATGATATTGTGATGGGTTTTGCCATATATCAACACGAATCGGCCACAGGTATACATGTGTCCTCCCCTCCTGAACCCCCATCCCACCTCCCTCCCCACCCTATCCCTCTGGGTTATCCCGGAGCACCGGCTTTGGGTGCCCTGCTTCATGCATTGAACTTGCACTGGTCATCTGTATATGTTTCACTGCTATTCTCTCAAGTCATCCCACTCTCACCTTCTTTTGCCGAGTTGAAAAGTGTGTTCTGTACGTCTCTGTCTCATTTGCTTCCCTGCATGTAGAATCGTTGCTACCTGCTTTCTAAATTCCTTATATAGGCATTAATATAAGTATTTGTCTTTCTCCTTCTGGCTTACTTCTGTCTGTATAACAGGCGCCAGGTTCATCCACCTCATTAGCCCTGATTCAAATGTGTTCCTTTTTATAGCTGAGTAATGTTCCATTGTGTGTATGTACCACAATTTCTTTATCCATTCATCTGCCGTTGGACATCTAGGTTCCTTCCCTGTCCTAGCTATTGTAAATAGTGCTGCTGTGAACATTGGGGTACATGTGTCTGTTTCACTTCTGGTTTCCTCAGGGTGGTATGCCTAGCATGGGATTGCTGGGTCGTGTGGCAGTTCTGTTCCCAGTTTTTTAAGGAATCTCCACTCTGTTCTCCTCTCCACAGTGGCTGTACCACTTTACATTCCCACCAACGGTGGAAGAAGGTTCCCTTTTCTCCACACCGTCTCCAGCATTTATTGTTTGTAGACTTTTTGATGATGGCCATTCTGACCTGTGTGAGATGGTACCTCATTGTGGTTTTGATTTGCAGTTTTCTAATAATGAATGATGTTGAGCATCTCTTCATGTGTTTGGTAGCCATCTGTATGTCTTTGGAGAAATGTCTGTTCAGGTCTCTTGTCCACTTTTTATGGGGTTGTTCGTTTTTCTGGTATTGAGCCGCATGAGCTGCTTGTATATTTTGGAGATTCATTCTTCAACAGTTGTTTCATTTGCTATTATTTCCTCCCGTTCTGAGGGCTGTCTTTTCACCTTGCCTATAGTTTCCTTCGTTGTGCAAAAGCATTTAAGTTAAATTTGGCCCCTTTTGTTTATTTGTGTTTTTATTTCCATTACTCTGGGAGGTGGGTCATAGAGGATCTTGCTGTGATTTATGTCAGAGGGTGTTCTGCCTATGGTTTCCTCTTAAGAGTTTTATAGTTTTTGGTCTTACATTTAGGTCTTTAATGCATTTTGAGTTTATTTTTGTGTATGGTGTTAGAAAGTCTTCCGGTTTTTTTCTTTTACCCGTAGTTGAGCATTTTCCCAGCATCACGTGTTGAAGAGACTTTGTTTACGCCATCGTGTATTTGTGCCTCCTTTGTCAAAGATAACGTGTGCATAGGTGTGTGGATTTACCTCTGGGTTCTCTATATTGTTCCACTGATCTATACTTCTGTCTTTGTGCCAGTACCATACTGTCTTGAAGACTGTAGCTTTGTAGTATAATCTGAAGTCAGGAAGGTTGATTCCTCCAGTTCCATTCTTCTTTCTCAAGATTGCTTTGGGTATTTGGAATCTTTAGTTTTTCCATACAAAGTGTGAAATTATTTGTTCTAGTTCTGTGAAAAAATACCTTTGCTAGTTTGATCAGGATTGTGATGAATCTATAGATTACTTTGGGTAGTAGAGTCATTTTCACTGTACTGATTCTTCCAATCCAAGAACGTGGTACATTTCTGCATCCATTTGTGTCATCTTTGATTTCTTTCATCAGTTTTTTTTTTTTAAATAGGTCTCTGTATACAGGTCTTTTGTTTATTTACGTAAATTTATTCCTAAGTATTTTATTCTTTTCATTGCAATGGTGAATGGCGTTGTTTCCTTAATTACTCTTTCTGATTTTTCCTTATTAGTTTATTGGAATGCAAGGGGTTTCTGTGTATCAATTTTATATTGCAGGCACATTTTTAACCACCAGACCACCAGGGAATTCCTGGCCTGCTTGTCTTTGGGTGTGCAGCTATCTGAGCTGTGACGCAAGGAGAGATTCCAGTGATGACCACCACGACCAGGACACAGGCCATGTCCATCACCCTAAAAACGCCCAGGTGCTGCCCCTTTCTGGTTTCCCCTCCCACACCCCAGCCCCTAGCACAAGGATCTGTCCTCCTTCACTACATTTTGTCCCCTGCAATTTTAAAATTCCTTATGTATTCTGAATAGAAGACCTTTCTCAGATCTGGCTTCACAAACGTCTTTCCCCTAATAACAAATAGCTTCCCTTTTCATTACAGGAGACATGAGTGATGAAATGTACTTTTCCTCCCCACACTCAGAGCCCAATGTTGTGTAGCCAGCAAGTGCCTGTGAGATTCTTCAGACGTGAAAATAAATTCTGCTGTATGTCAGTCTGTGCTCTCAGATAGCCCCAGAGCTATATTTCTGCAGAAACCCACGAGTCTTCTGCAGACAGAGGCACTTGAGAACAGGTATATTTATTGGAGTCTGAACTGGTGATCTCATCAGAGAGCTTCAGAGCTCAACCCATCTTGTAGGACTTGTCTCCCAGCTGCAAGGGAGCTTTTCTTCTTGAAACTCAGAGGCATGAATTTAGTCAGTGTGGGCACGTTAAGCAGGGCTAACATGGCATTTCAAGGTTGTTCATCCTTTACCAGGTATCAGACCACATTCAATTTATTTCTTTCTGTCACCTTAGTTACTCCTCCTTCAAAGACCCAAAATTTTGGAAGATTTCAATCCTAGTTGATGAGGTGAGAAAGCAGAGGACAGGGAAGTTAGGGGAATTGCTCAGAGTCACATAGGCCACCAGAGGAAAAGTGACCCACACACCTCGGCATTCTCCATTCAGAGCCCCCAGTCTTTATTTCTTCAGTAAATTTGCCATGCGTGTGTGCATGCTGTCACATCAGCCATGTCCAACTCTTTGTGACCACATGACTGTAGCCCACCAGGCTATAGTATCTGGCCTTACATTTGGTCTTTAATTGATTTTGAGTCCCCCCCCCTTTTGTGTTAGGAAGTATTCTAATTTCATTCTTTTACATGTTACTGTCTAATTTTCACAGCACCACTTACTGAAGATGCTGTCTTTTCTCCATTGTACATTCTTACCTCCTTGGGTATAGATGAGGTGCCCCACAGGTGCATGGGTCTATTTCTGGGTTTCCTATTGTGTTCCATTGGTCTTTCTTTTTGTTCTTGCCTAGAGATGTTACATGAGTCTTTGTTGTAAAGCTGGTGTGGTACTGTTGAATTCTGAGCCTTTGCCTGTGTTTTGATTACTCTGTTGAATCTGAAAGAAGAGCCTTGCTTGGTAGAGTATTTTTGATTGTAGGTTTTTCCCTTTCACCACTTTAAATACATCATGCCACGCCCTTCTGGCCTGCAGAGTTTCTGCTGAGAAATCAGCTCCTCATCTTATTAGGATTCCCTCCGATGTTATTTGCTACTTTTCCCTTGACCTGCTTAACATTTTCTCTCCGTTGTTAACTTGTCAGTTTGCTTAATGGGTGTCTCAGCATTTGCCTCAGCACTTCCAGCCAGCCAACCCGCACTAGCACAGAAAGAAAATCCGCCGCCAATTACCACAAAAGGCTTTGAGACCTTTTTTCAAACGGGACGGGCGGGGGAGAAACGGGCAAGCAGCTCCGCGGAGCAACACTGCCCCCTGCAGACCACAGAAACCAAACTGCCAGCAAACCCGGAAGAAAATCGATCCTTCCCGCTCGGTTTTCGGGCAGAGGACTCATGGGGGATGCCCCTGAGGACCAGAGAAAGAAAGGGAACCTCTCGAAGGGGCCCGGGCCAACCGCCCCTGGACCGCACGAGTTCCGCTCGATCCGCGCACAGAACCACAGCGAGGCGGGCAAGAAGTCAGGAGGTCTAGGAATATCCGGGGTTGCTGAGGGCTGGTTCTGGGCCTGCCCCGGGGAGCAGTGAGGTCAGTGCCAGTCTCCCAGCCTCTGTCTGCTGGGAGATTTCTCCCGGAAACTGCTTGGAACTTTCCACTGAGGGACTTGATCCCTGCTGTCCGGGTCCTGTCCAACCTGGCCCCAACAAGATGGTTATTTTGGGTCACTACCCTGCCATCTTTTCTGTCCGTCGACTCTGGATTAAAGTCCCTTCTTGATTCACCTTGCAGTGAGCTGAGCAACTTGTACTCCGTAACAGCTGATTACTTCCAGGTATTTTGCATTATAAATGTGTTATCATGTAATAATCTTGATAGAGTGGATGAGTTGTTTTCTATGTAGTTTCCCTCCCCGCCCCGTTTCATTTAGTATCTCATTGTAATAAATATGTTACTGTTGGTTTTCAGTCCGTCGGCCATGTCAGACTCTTTGCGACCCCATAACTGCATGCAGCACGTCAGGAGGCTTCCCTGTCCTTCACCATCTCCCGGAGCTTGCTCAGACTCCTGTCCATTGAGTCAGTGATGCCATCCAACCATCTTGTCCTCTGTCATCCCCTTCTCCTCCTGCAGTCAGTCTTTGGCAGCATTGCAGGCTGTCTTACCCTGGATCCCAGTGAGCATTTCCTTTCACTCTTCCACTGGGGAGGGGAATGTATCCTGCAAACCAGTGTGCAAGCTACAATCTGACAGCCTTGAGACCTGAACATAGGGACAGTCTCTGAGGAACCCTGAGAACCTGGAGAGCTGACTCTTTGTGTGCCACAGGTCCCAAAGGCATAAAGTGAGGGCAGTAGTAGCATTTGCTTCTTGGGTGGTGTCCAGCATCAATTACCCAGCAGGATCTTAGCTCGGCACTTGTGCATGTTATGTTATTATTGTAGGTGGCTCAGATGGTAAGGAGTCAGCCTGCAGTGCAGGATAGCCAGATTCAATGGCTGGGTTGGGAAGATCCTCTGGAGAAGGAAATGGCAACCCACTCCATTATTCTTGCCTGGAGAATCCCATGGGCAGAGGAGCCTGGCAGGCTACATTCCAAGGGGTCTTAAAGAATCAGACAGGACTTAGTCACTTTCACTTCCACTTCACGTAATGATTTTGAAGTCAAAGCTCACTGTCATAATAAAGATCTCTTTAAACATACAGGAATTCCTCAACGATCCGAAGCAAGACAAGGGTGAACCTTCCCTCCACTACCATTCACTATGTCAGCTTATATTATTTTATTGTAATTTTAAGTGTCAGTGGGTCCGGTGAAAGTTCTCACAACGGGCTCTCTGAAGGCTCAGATGCAGTTTGAATCAGCCAACAGGCCCAAGCGGAGGAAAACAAAACAAAACCAGCCGCCGCTTGTGGGAAAAGGCTTCCTGTCATTTTTATTAAAGCGCGACAGCGCAGGAAAAACCGGCCCGGCGACACTGTGGAGCAACACTGCCCCCTGCAGACCACAGAAACAAAACGCCGCAAGCCCGGAAGAAAAGTCAGTTTCTGCTGGGTTTTCGCGCAGAGGACTGGACAGCGTGGATGCCAAAGTTAAGGGGGATGCCCGTAAGGACCAGAGAAAGGAAGGGAATCTCTGGGCGGGGTCCGGCCAAACCATCCCTGGACAGCGAGCGGTCCGCGGGACCATAGCAACAGGGGCTGGAAGTCAGGGTGTCCGGGAAGATCCTGAGCTTGGTGGGCGGGGCTGAACTCGGATTTGGCTGGCTCTGGGCCTGCGCGCAGCCACCCAGTGAGGCCCGTGCCAGTTTCCTGGCCCTGATCGGCGGGGAGATTTCTCGGAGACCGCGTTCGAACTCTCCACTGAACCTGACCGGTGACGTCCGGATCCTGTCGCCCACTACCGAAGCCCCCCACGTGCAGGGACATTACGAGTCCCCTGTCCATTCTCCTCCCTCCCACCCCCGGCCTGTGAACGCGTTCCTCCCGTGGTACACTCACTGTTCTCTCAGGCCTCACTCTTCTGATCCGTCCTCAGTGACCACGAGGCTCACCTGGTCACCCCGGGAGACTCTCCTTCCTTAGCGATGTTCCCTTCCTCCCCACCCGAGCATCCCTCTGCCCACGGTCCCGCCCCGGGCAACAGGAAAGACCGCGCCCCTCATGCTGTCCTGTTTCCAGCCTTCCTCCCTGTCATCACCCTGAACATGACGTCCTGTCCTCTAGGTCCTTCGCACTAGTGCCAGTGCACTGATACCACAACCTCCCGGAGACGTCCAGCTCACCGACCACGCGTCCTTTCCCAGCATGCACCAAGCACTCCTGGATAGGCTGAGCCAGGGCTGGAAGCTGTCCCCCGCAAACACACCTCTCCCCGACAAACACACCTCTTCGGCTCCTTGCGGTCACCTAGCTACACTCCTAGACTACACACTAGTAACCTTCCTCCATGCTAATGACCACCAGCTCCACCCACTAATAATTCGTGGAGAATACCGAAGCAACCCCGTGGGATTTCTCAAGTTTCCCAGCCCCGATCTGCATGTTTCTGCCCTGGCACTCTGCTGCCCCTCTCCATGCCTGCTCCTGACTGAACCCAGCCCCTCATCTCTGCCCGGGATCCCATGCCTTGCACCTTCTCAGGGACTTTGCACCTGCAGTTATCATTCCTCTCTCCTGAACCAGCACCTGCTCCCTCTACATCGGAGCATTCCACAGCACAGGGGGAAACCCACCGTCTTCCACCACCCTATTCTGCAGCTCCTGGCACATTACCGGTTGCCCTTCAAAGCAAAACTGCTTCAAATTCTGCTGAGATATTCTCTCCTCAGCCCCCTTCCGTGGAGTTTTTGTCCCAGTCACTCCCCTGTAACTGGCCTCGTCATGGCCATCATTAATATCCATACTTCCTGATCCCACAGACACTCTTCAGTGCTCATCTTAGCCAACATCTCAGGCACCTTTGGCATATTTGACTCTTGTGTTCTTTATCCCTCTGTTTTTTTTTTTTTTTTTTTTTATAGTTCAGGGGCGTGGGGCTTATGTGACAACAGTGTCTCCTAGATGTACTCAACAAGGTACACATTCTACACCTGGATATTTTTTGGGAAGTCTTGGGTCAAATGAAAGACAAGCCAAAGGAAACAGCATCCCAGTCACAGCAGGGGAATGGCCCACAGAGGCAGTGGCAGGCAGAGGTGAGAGAGCTCAGACAAGGGAGGTGTGACAAGAAATGAAGAGGAACACCAGGGTAAGGAGGGTTCCACCCCATTCACACTTGGGACTCCAGGGGCACACTGTACAATGACCCAACGGAGTCTTTGGGCAGAAGGGTGGCTGCAGTTTAGGAATTTCATTGTCTGGAGCTGATCTTGGTTCCTGCTGTGGTACAGGTGAGATCCAAGTGAGGGCTCTGCAACACCCAAGGGAGAAATGTGGAAAGGGGCTGAATCCAGACGAAGCCTAAGCAGGCAATTGGCTAGGGGACCTTGCGGCTGAGGCTGAGGAGTGGACGTCCCTACCCAGGGATGGGCTGGACAATCAGACCCAGATTCAGAGGGGTCTGCACATGCCAGATGGGTAGCTGAGGCTCAGTCAGCTAAGGAGGACCAGGCCCACAGCAAGAGGAGGGAGACAAAAATGCACGTTTCACCACCCCCACCCACGGGCGGTGCAGGTCAGCATCACCAGGTGGAGCCAGAAGAGGAGAGCACACCCTGCGAACACACAGCCCGCTACTTCCAATACCGTGCGTCTTTGGTTCCTTTCAAGACATGCTTCTTGAAAGTATAGACACCAGGACCATCCTTATCTGGTTACCTCTCGATTCCTCCGCCATGTGCCCATCCACACAACATCCCCTTGCTAACGTCTCCCAAGAGCTCCGTGGGCCAACCATAGTACCCAGTGCTGTATTGGCCACAGACACATTCTGTTTTCAAAACCACTTTTCCTTGGTCAGAGTCTGTGACAGCAGCCCACCCTGGCTTTCCCCATACTTCTCAGGCCATTACTTCTAAGTCTCCTTGTCTGTCCATTTACTTTGATCCCCTCCTAAATCTTGGGCTTTGTTTTCCTGTGGTTTCCAACCTCTGCCCTGTGCTCTTCCACTCCACACATGATCCTTGGGTGACCACGTCAGCCCCCAGAGCTTTTACCCATCTGACTTGTTTTCATCAGGATCTCCCTGTATGCTGTTGGCTTTTCCTATCACTAAATCTACCTAGAACGTCTCAGCTGGGCCCTAGATTCCCCAGAGGCCGAGATGTATGGGGCATCTGCACTCAGTTGTCCCATAAGCCCTGCAGGCCTGCTAGTAGCCCCAGGCCATCGTTTCCTGTCTCATGGATGGGCACTGCCATCCACCCAGTTCCTTAAACCACAATCCCGGGCATGCTGCTGGGTGTGATCTTCACTGTGCCATGACTCTCCTGGAGCTGCTCTGGAAAAGGCTGACCCGAGATCTTCCTGTTGCCACAGGTGGGGATGGGTTCCTCTGAGAGGCCCTGTTCCTGCAGACACGCTCTGAAGGTGTCCTGAGCTCGGGCCTTCACCCTCTTTTGGATCTCTGAGAGAATCCGGGTGCTGTAATGCACCTGAGAGGTTGAAAGCCCTGTCTTTAACAAGATGATGAGTCAGGACACAGCAGTGCAAGCCCATCACTGGCGAATGTGCCAAAGAATATCTGGAAGAGATCCCTAAGGAACGTTTAGGGAGGTGGGTCTTCATGGGTGTGCACCAAACAAGGGATTGCTTAACTGTATTTTTCCCAATAAGCATCCCGTTCCGATTTGGTCTTCATCTGAGTGCAGGAGTTAATTTGATAACACAGGAAACAGTTCAAAACGGCAACTGAGCACAGGCAGCAGATATGCTGACAGCCGATCCTCGTACATCAACATCAGCAGCTACAATTCTCAGCCATCTTTAATCTTTGATGCACTATTCTGATCTGTTGAATGACGTTATCTCCACAGTGTTTTAGAAATGTATTCAACTAACTAGGCACAAGGGATCCTGACAAGAACTAAAACGTACTGAGTTTCACTAACAACAGCAGGGTTTCAACTGGAAAACTTTGGATTCAGGAACACGCAGCAGAGCAAGCACAAGGTCAGTTTTCAAACCACTATTAATTTGGGCACGTTGTCCCTTTCCTCAGCCTAAGATAGCTGTCAAGTATAGCGGGTCATGATGAAAACCTGCTTTCACTGTAGAGAGGAGTCGCAAATTTTTGACCTTCGATTTCCTCCTGTAAGAAAGGGTTCTGTTTCCACAGCTGCAAGCTTGGCTTTCATAAGAGAACTTTTTCAGATAATGCTCACGCCAGGGCCACATTCTAGACATACTACTTCAGACCCTCTGGGGATGTCCTGCCAGCATCAGCTGTTCTAAAGCCTCTCCAGGGGAGAATTGATGCATACTTTAGGTTGAGAAGCACAATCGCATGATGCTTCACCCTTCCTGGTTTTAAATAGAATCCTGAACTGAAGAGCCATGTTTGCTACTAAAGCAAAAATTTTTTTAAAATATTGTGTCTTCCCTTCTGAGCGGTATTTTGACATATTTATTCACAGCCATATTTAGAACAATTTCAATGACTCAGTGGTGTGTTATGCCCCCAAGTCCCCTTCCTTACCAGACACTCAGGCAGATAGATGGATGGGAGGGAATGCACCTCAGTCCTGCCGGCAGAAGGAGGATGGATGGAGTTCCGTTGTCTCGGTTACTGCTCTACTGAGCGTCCCTCCTGGGTTGCTGAGGTCAGGAAGGGGCCATCATACCAGGTTAACAGGTATTCCTGTGACCAGAGGTTGGAGCTAAGGGCTGAGATCCGTGACTGAATCTGGGAAACGGAGGCTGGGTCCACGTGATTTGAGAAGGATGGGAAAACAATTAAGTAGAATTTCAGATGCAGGGTGGGTTCTAGGAGCCTGTCCAGAGCCACTGACTTGTGGTCACACAATGGGCGCCTGTGGGTAAATACAGAGACACACTAGACGTGTGCTCACTGGGGATTCCGTCCTGACGTGCACAGCGACTGTCTCTGGAGGGAGCATCTATCACATGTGGGGTTAGCCAGACCCAGAACGTGGAAGGAGCAGGGGCACTCCTCGTTGTTACAAAAGCAATGGCATATCTTTTCCCACATGTTTCACTTGGACATCTGCATTACCTTCCTAAACTGCTTTACTGAGGTATAGTTACACACCACAAATCACAGCCATTCAATGCATCCAGTGCAGTGTCTTTAATAACTTCACACAGTGGTGCAGCCACCACCACAGTGCACTTGTGGAACACTGCCAGCACCACAAAAAGGTTCCGTGTAGCCATCAGCAGTCGATCCCCAACAGGACCTGCAGGCCCAGGCATCCTCTCATCTAATTTCTGTCTCTGTAGATTTGCCCCTTCTGGGCATTTCATATCAATGGACTCCTGTAGGAAGTGGCCTTTTGTGTCTGGGTTCTTTCACTTAGTACAGTGCTTTGGAGTCTCACCCAAGAGGCAGCAGAATGCAGAAGTTCATCACTTTTCATCCATCTGTGCTCTTCCACTGAATGGCTAAGAATACTCTGTTTACCACTCTCCAGCTGACAGACCTTGAGGCTGCTCCACTATTAGGAGATTATAAACAGTGCTGCTGTGAAAGACATCTAAGGACGAGTATTTGTGTGGACATGGGTTTCATTTCTCATTTCTCCATGATTTCATTTCTTCTTTGCACGGTGCACAGGCTAGACCCTTCAGTCAGTGTGGAATAGAGGTGGTTGAAGCAGACCTCCTGTCCTGGTCTGGATCTCAAGAGGCAAGCACTCACTCAGACTCTACTAGATGTGATGTGACGAGAGCCGGATGTTTCTCATGGATGTTCTTCACAAGGCAACGACGATCCCTTCTATCCTGAGATGGTTGACTGTGTTTATTGATTTAGTTATTTACTTATTTGTCCTGAATGGGTCTTGAACTATGTCAAATGCTTTTTGTTTGTCTGTCAAGATGGCAGGTGGTTTCCGTCCTTCATTACATCAATACGCTGTTTCCCGTAACTGAAGTTGAGTGTCGGTCCAATACTGCCATCCTGGGAAAGATCTCGCACAGCCCTTTGCAAAATGTTTCTCGATTTGGTTTGCAGATACTGTGTTGAGGGTGTATGCATCGCTATTCATGATAGATATGGGTCTGTAGCTTTCTGGTGATGGCAAGTCTGGCTTTGGTACTGGGGTAATACTGTGCTTGTAGGATGAATGAGGAAATGTTCCCTCCTCCCTCCTGTCTATTCAGGAAGAATCTGTGAAGGATGGGTGCTGTTTCTTCTTTAAACCTTTGATAGATTTCACTGATGAAACCAGGAGGCCCAGGACTTCCCTCTGTGGGAAGGTCTTTAAATGAATGGTTCAATATCGTTGCTTGCTATAGGTACATTCAGATTTGTTATTTGGCCACTGCCTTTAACCCAACTCCCATCCAGTGTTCTCTGGCCTGTTGGTTCCTATGGCTCAGTCTCTGGCCTAGAATTTGACGTGCTGGACATCTCTGCACATCACAGGATTCTGGCTCCTACTCTGTAACTGGGGAGAGTATGCTGCTCAGAAGTGACCCCCAGATCACCAATACCCAATGGGCAGGTGGGGGATACAGACTTTGAGGTGGGGAGGGGGTGGCACAGTTGATATCTTCATTTACAACCGCCTATCCATCCTCCAGGCGCCCACATGCAGGCTGTGGGTAATTCTGCAGTTGGGACTGGCACAGCAAGGACCCAGAGTACCCTGTCCCCTCCCCGGCCATGGCCACTTATCTAAGCTGATCCTTGTCAGTCTTCTCGTCTCCTAGCAACGCAGCCTCACAGGGGATCAGTGATGCACTCGCCAGCTCATCTAAGGGTGTCAGATCTCCTCTCTGCTCAATGACTCAACTCTCAAGGGCAGGGACTGGCCATGCAATTCCTCCTCACATCCCTGTCTCAACAGCCAGCCTGGCACGGCATGGAGGGGATGTAACATATACAGTCAAAACCTTCATGATTGGCTAAATGAGGGACTGTGGATGGCAGGATCGACCTGGGTTGGCTGCTGGAGTGAGCCCATCGCATCCCACCCTGGGGAACTTGTGCCAGGAGGGGATGACCATCCCTGCCCCAGTGCACTGTGGCTAGCATCAGTGACGTATCTTATCCAGACTTGGTGTGCCACCAGCTGTGGACGGACACTGGAGTCACCGGGTCTTCTTACTTCACCCCAGCCTTTACGGAGGGTACAGTTGGGGATGCTCTGTCAGAAATAAACCTGCGCTCATATGGCCTATTAGTCTATGACAAAGGAGCCAAGAACATCCATCACGGAAAATGCTGTCTCTTCAATAAATGGTTATGGAAACCTGGACCCCTTTCTTACACAACATTCAAAAATAAACCACAACAACAGAAGATTAAAGATGAAATTGTTAGACCTTAAACCATAAAGCTCCTAGAAGAAGACGTAGGCAGTACGCTCTTTGACACAGGTCTTAGCAATAGTTTTTTTGACATGTCTCCTCAGACAAGAGCAACAAAAGCAAAAATAAACAAATGGGAGTTCATCAAACTAAAAAGCTTTTACTCATCAAGGGAAACCGTCAAGAAAAGAAAAAAGCAACCTGCTGAGTGGGAGAAGATATGAGCAAGTGATATACATCGGAAAACAAGTAGATATCCAAAACAGCTAAAGGACTCATAGAATGTATTGGGAAAAACACCGAAAACCCGATTTTGAAATGGGGCAAAGCACTGAATAGACATTTCTGCAAAGAAGAGATACAGATGGCTAATAGACATATGAAAAGATGCTCCACATCTCCTCCTCAGGGATTAGAAAATCACGACCACAGTGAAGTACTTCCGCAACCTGTCAAGTAGCTGTTTTCAAAAAGACAACAAGTAAGAAATGTTGGGGAGGATGTAGAGAAAAGGAAATCCTCGTGAGGTGTTTGTCGAAATGTATATCGGCGCAGCCACTATGGAGACAATGAGGGTTTCCTCAAAAACTGAAAACAAGAACTACCATATGATCCAGCAGTTCCACTTCTCGGTATATTTCTTAAGAACAGAAGAAACACTAGTCACAAAACATATATGTGCGCCTCTGTTCACTGAAGAGTTATTTACAGCCAAGGGGAGCCAAGATATGAAAGGAATATAAGTACCCATTGATAGATGAGTCAAAAAGGAAGAAATGGTACACACACACACACACACACACACACACAGTGGAATATTACTCAGCAATAAAAAAAGAATGAAATCTTGTCATTGTTGACAACATGGATGGACCTAGAGGGTGTTATGCCAACTAGGCACACAGAGAAAGACAAATACCATGCAGTTTTATCTACATGTGGAACCTCAGAAATAAAATAAGAGAACATGGGAAACAAGACAGAAATAGATTCAGAGACACAGAGAACAAACTGGTGGTTACCAGAGGAGGAGGGAGTAGGGGGATGTGTAAAACAGGGAAGGGATTAGGAGATACAAACTTCCAGTTATAAAATAAGTCACGAGAACAGAATGTACATACAGGGAATATAGTCAATAATCTTGTAAGAAATCTCTGTGGTGACACGCGGTAACCAAACTTATCGTAGCAATTCATTTAATAATGTTTGAAAATGTGGAATCACTCTGTTGTGCACTTGAAACAAATATAATATCATATGTGAAATTTGGGCCTCCCCAGTGGCTCAGCGGTAAAGCATCCTCCTGCAATGCTGGAGCTGCAGGAGGCGTGGGTTGGACTCCTGGGTCGGGAAGATCCCATGGAGGAGGGCATGGCAACCCACTCCAGTATTCTTGGCTGGAAAACCCCATGGACAGAGGAGCCTGGCGGGCTACCATCATGTGGTCGCAAAAAGTTGGACATGGCTGATGTGACAGCATGCACACACGCATGGCAACTTTACTGAAGAAATAAAGAGCGGGGGCTCTGAATGGAGGATGCTGAGGTCCATGGGTCACTTTTCCTCTGGCAGCCTATGTGACTCTGAGCAATCCCCCTAACTTCTGTGTCCTCTGCTTTCTCACCTCATCAATTAGGATTGAAATCTGCCAAAATGATGGGTCTTTGAAGGAAGAGAAACTAAGGTGACAGAAAGAAATATATTGAATGTGGTCTGATACCTGGTAAAGGATGAACAACCTTGAAATGCCATGTTAGCCCTGCTAAGCGTGCCCACACTGACTAAATTCATGCCTCTGAGTTTCAAGAAGAAAAGTTCCCTTGGAGCTGGGAGACAAGTCCTGCAAGATGGGTTGAGCTCTGAAGCTCTTTGATGAGATGACAAGTTCAGACTCCAATAAATATACCTGTTCTCAAGTGCCTCTGTCTGCAGAAGACTCGTGAGTTTCTGCAGAAATATAGTTCTGGGGGCTATCTGAGAGCACAGACTGACAGACAGCAGAATTTATTTTCACTTCTGAAGAATCTCACAGGCACTTGCTGGCTACACAACATTGGGCTCTGAGTGTGGGGAGGAAAAGTACATTTCATCACTCATGTCTCCTGTAATGAAAAGGGAAGCTATTTGTTATTAGGGGAAAGACGTTTGTGAAGCACAGATCTGAGAAAGGTCTTCTATTCAGAATACATAAGGAATTTTAAAATTGCAGGGGACAAAATGTAGTGAAGGAGGACAGATCCTTGTGCCAGGGGCTGGGGTGTGGGAGGGGAAACCAGAAAGGGGCAGCACCTGGGCATTTTTAGGGTGATGGACATGGCCTGTGTCCTGGTCGTGGTGGTCATCACTGGAATCTCTCCGTGTGTCACAGCTCAGATAGCTGCACACACAAAGACAAGCAGGCCAGGAATTCCCTGGTGGTCCGGTGGTTAAGAATGTGCCTGCCATATAAAATTAATACACAGAAACCCCTTGCATTCCTATAAACTAATAGGAAAAATCAGAAAGAGTAATTAAGGAAATAATCCCATTCACCATTGCAATGAAAAGAATAAAATACTTAGGAATAAATTTACATAAATAAACAAAAGACCTGTATACAGAGACCTATAAAAACAAACTGATGAAAGAAATCAAAGATGACACAAATGGATGGAGAAATGTACCATGGTCTTGGATTGGAAGAATCAGTACAGTGAAAATGACTCTACTACCCAAAGCAATCCATAGATTCATCACAATCCCGATCAAACTAGCAAAGGTATTTTTTCACAGAACTAGAACAAATAATTTCACACTTTGTATGGAAACACTAAAGATTCCAAATACCCAAAGCAATCTTGAGAAAGAAGAATGGAACTGGAGAAATCAACCTTCCTGACTTCAGACTATACTACAAAGCTACAGTCTTCAAGACAGTATGGTACTGGCACAAAGACAGAAGTATAGATCAATGGAACAAAATAGAGAACCCAGAGATAAATCCACACACCTATGCACACGTTATCTTTGACAAAGGAGGCACAAATACACGATGGCGTAAACAAAGTCTCTTCAACACGTGATGCTGGGGAAAATGCTCAACTACGTGTAAAAGAAAGAAACTGGAAGACTTTCTAACACCATACACAAAATAAACTCAAAATGGATTAAAGACCTAAATGTAAGACCAAAAACTATAAAACTCTTAATGGGAAACCATAGGCAGAACACTCTCTGACATAAATCACAGCAAGATCCCCTATGACCCACCTCCCAGAGTAATGGAAATAAAAACACAAATAAACAAAAGGGACCAAATTTAACTTAAATGCTTTTGCACAACGAAGGAAACTATAAGCAAGGTGAAAGACCACCCTCAGAACGGGAGAAAATAATAGCAAATGAAACAACTGTCAAAGAATGAATCTGCAAAATATACAAGCAGCTCATGCGGCTCAATACCAGAAAAACGAACAACCCCATAAAAAGTGGACAAGAGACCTGAACAGACATTTCTCCAAAGACATACAGATGGCTACCAAACACATGAAGAGATGTTCAACATCACTCATTATTAGAAAACTGCAAATCAAAACCACAATGAGGTATCATTTCACACAGGTCAGAATGGCCATCATCAAAAAGTCTACAAACAATAAATGCTGGAGATGGTGTGGAGAAAAGGGAACCTTCTTCCACCGTTGGTGGGAATGTAAAGTGGTACAGCCACTGTGGAGAGGAGAACAGAGTGGAGATTCCTTAAAAAACTGGGAATAGAACTGCCACACGACCCAGCAATCCCACTGCTGGGCATACCACCCTGAGGAAACCAGAAGTGAAACAGACACATGTACCCCAATGTTCACAGCAGCACTATTTACAATAGCTAGGACAGGGAGGGAACCTAGATGTCCAACGGTAGATGAATGGATAAGGAAGTTGTGGTACATACACACAATGGAACATTACTCAGCTATAAAAAGGAACACATTTGAATCAGTGCTAATGAGGTGCATGAACCTGGCGCCTGTTATACAGACAGAAGTTAAGTCAGAAGGAGAAAGACAAAATACTTATATTAATGCCTAT